>NC_045552.1:38885420-39015420 GCF_009769535.1 Thamnophis elegans
TCACGACCTTTCTTATCACCGCTGTTAAATGAATCACTGCAGTTGTTCAGTTAATAAGACAGTTACTAAGTGAGTCTGGCTTCCCATTGACTTTGGTGGTCTGAAGGTTGCAAAAGGTGATCACTTGATTTTGGAACACCGTAACTTCAAACAGTTACTAATCAAACTGTTGTAAGTCTAGGATTACATGTACAAAACTGCAGACACATTGCCAGTGCCTCTGGACATTCTTCCAACCTTCCTCGCCCTAATTAGTCCAAGCTGGCAATGATGACCTCATGGAGTGCAGACATAAGATGGCATCAAGATCCAGTTCGTGATGCTTCCTCTTTGAAGATGTTAGCAAAGCAGACAATCTGGCAGGATTTACAAGTATAGCCAATGCTGTACCTGGTGCCATCTGTCAAAACAGGCATAAACCTTCAGACTCACTCAAATAGGGGGCTTTCATAATAAAAAGTCTCATTTTTCCTACTAAGGACAGCTTTCCCCAATTGCTGTCACATAGTTGTAATACATAATGTTTGGGATAGTGGGAAGCTCTTGCCATCTGGATGAAATGACCCAGACACCATCCAAGGGAGGCCAAATATTTTGTATTACTTGAAATCCACATATGTTGTTAGACTCTAAAATCAAAATCAAAAGGAGCTAAGATGGTGAAGAGGCAGCAACCGTTATGAAAACAGCTCCTCTGAAAGACTCTTTTTAATCCATGTATTCTTAATCCATTTATCAGTTAATCAATTTGTTCTTAACCTAAACAATTGTGCACAAAATGCATGATTGTCACAAGAGTTCTCTTTAACAAGATTTATTGATATAAGGGGCTTACAAGAATTTCAGCAACTTAACTCTTTCCCTTTTAGAATCAATATATTCTAATGCATGATTAGGGCAGTGAATTTTTTATTCTGCTTTGAATAACCTTCCAATGAATGGGTTTCTTTATTGATCATGAAGAAGCTGGGCTGCTGGGATCATCTTCTCCTGAATATTTATCAGTCTGAGAACCAACCATTGTACCTGCTCCCAAGAAGCTGGATGTTCAAGAACACAAATGATGCCTGTTAACAGAGTTGGAAGAGACCTTGGAGGTCTTCTAGTCCAACTCCTTGCTCAAACAGGAAACCTTATAACATTTCACAAAAATGGTTATCCAAATCTCTTCTTAGAAACCTCCAGTGTTGGAACACCCACAATTTTTGGAGGCAAGTCATTCCACTGATTAATTGTCAAGAGTCACTGATTCCCTTGCATTACATTTGCATAGCGCCAGAAATTGCTGGGAAGAGCAACTCACAGTGAGTTCAAGAGGACTGAGAGGAAGTCAGTGGAGCAAGGTAGTGGCCCATGCACCTAACAGCATGTGAGTCATATAACTTATACTCTAAACTAGGAAGGCTGCAAAAGCCAGGAAATATTAGATCAAAATAAAGATATGGTTAGAGGAAATTATGAAACAAAAAATTGAATTGAACTATTTCTATTAGGTATAATAAGAGAAAACCTAAGTTAAAAAACCCAATATTTTATACTTCACACAATAACTGCAGCTAGAATTACATTTGCTCAAAACTGGAAACGGGATAACACTCTGATATAATGGTAATTAAAAAAGGTGCTCAGTTGTGCAGAAATGGACAGGTTAACTGTGGAATTAAAAGATAGAGAAGAAACAGACTATTATATGATTTGGAACATATGGTATAATTGGCTAGAAAATAGATGTAAACACCATACATAAAGATTACTTAAGAGGTATACTAAAATGGAAAGGTATTGTATATATTTGTAAATATTGATACAAGTTAAAACTAAAAGATTATGTCCATGTATGAAAAATTATACAATAAAAAGGGATGTATATAATTGAAAAGAAAGAAAATTGAAATAGCCACGATGTAAATATGAGTGATATTGATACCGGAACGCTGGAAAGAGTGGAAATACAGTGTAAATGTTGGAATATGTCTAATAAAAACTATTTAGAACTATTAAAAAAACTATATTAGAAATACACATAGTCCTCGACTTACGACACCAATGGAACCCAAAATTTCTGTTGCTAAGTGAAACATCTGTTAATGACTTTTGCCTCATTTTACAACCTTTCTTGCCAATAAAATAAAAAGATGAGGTGTAAATGAGGTGTAGGCTATGGACCAAAATAAAAACAAACTCTAGAACTCCAATTTGAAATGTGGCACAATTCCATGCCCAGAGCTAAAGTCTAGAACTGGTTTCCAAATAAAATTAAATGGTACACCAGGTTTACTTTTTAAATATGAAGTAATTCTAGATATCAAAGTACCGTATAGCCCTACAATTTAATTAACCATTTTTTCCCTAAACAAGACAGCATTTTTTCCAATAAAAAGCATATAAAACTCTTGCCATTGTATGATTTGCAGAAATGTATGGTTTAATGAAGTTTAATTTTAAAAAAGTTGAAATGAATTTACAACTTTTAAAATGTGTCCTACTCAACAATGAATTAATTTCTAATACCGATGAGCTTTGCAAGATTACTACCATACATGGAAGAATGATCCATCTTTCACTGACTTTTCAATACTGTGCAGAACAGGAGTTACTAATTTTAGCAATAATAATTGAATTCTACCTGGAACTGGACTATACATCTTGTATACATTCTCTGTAAATATAGCAGTAAATTTCAAATTGTTTTTCCATTGTTTCATCTCTGTAATTTAACCAATTTGCAACCAATTTACAAATTGTAAATTGTAACCAATTTCACTGTACACATGATGACAATAACGGCTATACTAATTGCATTCAAATTTTGCCCCCAAAATCTGGTTTCTCCTTGTAGCAGACTTGTTATGGCTCATTATTAGTTTATATTTCTCTTTGCATAAACACTTGTCTGGAAGCAAGATTTGGGAAGTCTTTATTTAGAATGGATTTTGTTTTGCCTCCAGACTTTTCGCAATTTAGGAGGCTTTATTTCCTGATGGCTATCCTATTAGAAAACAGCTTTTAGAAACCAAAAGTAATTCCTTGTGTAATTGCAAGAAAAAAGCTAATGGAATCAAAACAGCTTACACACAAACTTGCATAATCCAATAAAACTGTTAATGATGACAAAAAATGGTAAATTCGACGTCACGTAAAGCAATCCCAATTTATACCGTATTTTTCAGACTATAAAATGCACCGGGGTATAAGACCACCAAGATTTTGAAGAGGTAAAATAGAAAAATAAATTTTTGTCCTCCCTGGACCCCAGGAGCACTCTGCAGGCTTCGGCAGGGCTGCGGGAAGGTAAAAATGCTCCTGTTTTTGTGAAAAATGGGCAGAAAATGGGCTGGGTTTTTTGCAAAAAAGAGCCGTTTTTGTCTTCTCTCAGCCCTGCTGAAGCCTGCAATGTGTTTCTAGGGGTTGGGGGAAGGCAAAAAATGTTTCTGTTTTGTGAAAAATGTCTCATTTTTCATTCATTTGTCATAAAAATGGGTGTGGGGGTGGAACTTCGGGAGGCCACAAATGGCTGTATTCGGTGTATAAGACACACCAACGTTTCCACTCTCTTTTAGGGAGGGAAAAGGTGCATCTTATACTCTGAAAAATATGGTGATAATAGCAGTAACAGAAGTGTCAGCTGGATTTCCAACATAGGTCTCTTTAGTGTGCTTGCTATCGGCTGCCATAGTAATGGGGAGTGGGGGAGCTTGGGTATTTGGGATGAGGAAGTGAGCTGGCGTAGTCCCATTGAACTGAATGGGAGGTTTACACTCGTGAATTATGGCGCTGCTGAAGGGAGGTATTTACACTCTGTCAAGGACAACTGTCCTGAGACTCCAGATGGAAGAAATACCTGAAGATGGCCTTTCCCACCACATCCTACTGGACATTGATTGGTCTCTCAGCACTGGACACTGGGAGGAGGGATTTTGGGTGACTTTCAATCTGTAACATTTGTGCATTTTGAATTAGATCTTGCCTTGTTTTCAGTGCTATCACTTCAAACATAGGCCTGGCAAGAAGTTATAAATCAGTTAAACAATTTGACTGCCTGCTGAAATAAAGACCTTCTGAAGATAAGAACAAGACACACACACATGCAATTTATTAACCACATTTATGGCTTTTTCAAACAGCTCAGCTCTTAAAAGTTCAAATGTATTTTTTCAAGAGGTAGACTATAAAGCAATTTGCAGGGCAACTGATGGACAGGGCAAAGATTAAAAATAAGGTACAATGTATTTGGTCAGGTTGTCATCCACCCAGCTATAGATGTCAGTGAGTGAAGTCATCAGAGAATGAAGATGATGCCAAAATATCCCTATATGTGATTCACTAACCTTCCTCCCTCCCTCCCTCTTTTTGGTTTCTGATAATTACAGATATAGATGTTTGTTTTACCAATTTTTTTTTCTGTGATGATGATGATAATGCCTGTTACAAGGGGAATTATTTAACTAACAAAAAAACCCCTCAAATAATAACCCAGATCTCTAAAAATGGGTTCTGTAATAATAATGTTTGTTCCTGAATATAGTTTTTCCAAGGACAAAGGTCTTTTTTGCAGTCAACAGGGAGAAGGTTTTCATAAACCATGGGTATTTGGGTCTTGAAGGCTAAAAACTAGCATTTTAAATAGGTGGCAACCAATTATAAATAAAAAATGTGAAAAAAGACAATTAAAAAAGTAATTCTTAAATAGCCTTTGGTGATTCTCCATCCTTGAGCATATGATTCCTGGCAGTTGCCCCATAGTTATTGAGAGAGTCATGGTATCTACTCCTTGTAAATTAATTACTCCTGTTTCCCTGAAAATAAGACCTCCCTGGATAATAACCCCAATGGAGCTTTTGAGCACATGCACTAAAATAAGACCTCCCTTGAAAATAAGACCTCCCTGAAAATACTGCAATACAGCAGCAGCCATGAGGTGACCACGTTCCCCCCTCCTGCACCTCAAAAATAATAAGACCTCCCCGAAAATAAGACCAAGTGCTTATTTCAGGGGTCAAAAGAAAATAAAACCCTGTCTTATTTTGGGGGAAACACTTATTGACCTCAAACAGCTAATCAAGCAAGCTCTGATTTGATTTGATGGAGAGCTGGGTGAAGAAGGATAATTATGTATTCAAAATAGTGATAACCTTGAGTTCCAAATCCATGTAAAAATATTTCACAGCATGAGGGCCAAGAGAAACTCCTATTTGCTTGCACCCTGAATCCTTGTGCAAAAAAGAGTGTGAGAGACAATAATCTTTTCAAAATACCCAAGAGTTCTGTACATTTGGATCATTTTTGATTTCCCTATAAACATTCTTTGTTAATTAAAACCTTGGCATGATGCTGAAACATTCAGTTCAATTCAACATTACTGTCTTGATTGGCAGTTGTAATGTGAGATAAAATTTACATAAGATAAAGGTAAAGGTTCCCCTTGCACATATGTGCTAGTCATTCCCGACTCTAGGAGGAGGAGCTCATCTCCGTTTCAAAAACAAAGAGCCAGCACTGTCCGAAGATGTCTCCAGCATGACTAAACACCAAAGCCGCACGGAACGCTGTTACCTTCCCACCAAAGGTGGTTCCTATTTTTCTACTTGCATTTTTCCATGCTTTTGAACTGCTAGGTTGGCAGAAGCGAAGACATTTAACGGGAGCTCACTCCATTATGCCACGCTAGGGATTCAAACCACCAAACTGCTGACCTTTCTGATGGACAAGTTCAGCATCTTAGCCACTGAGCCATCCTTTTAGAAACTTACATAAAAGTAGCCAAACATTAAAAAAATACATTAAACATGCAAAAATATGTAAAAATGTTAAAACATTAAAGAGGATACAATGATGGGAAAACATCAGGAACTTTTGATAAAATCATCTCTATATAACAGTAGCCTGAACCAAAGCTTGAAAATCTCTGTAGTGATGTCTCCTTGTCTAAGTTCATTAAACATTTAACTTTATATGAATCAGGTCAAAATTATTTTTCTATCAAGAGAGGCTCCAACATTTCTTTGTGTGCTGAAACAGAAATAGGTCAGCACAATAAGTAGTGTATAAAATCTTTTAGAATTTGCATATGATATGGAACATTAAGGTATCAACCCTCTCTGGTTGCTGACATATTAATCTGCTGGAACCTTACTCTTGTGAGTGCCTCAGGGAAGGAATGTAATGCACCTCCAATTGTTTGAATTCAATTTGTTTTTATTAAAGTGCATATCAAGGGGCCATGTTATTTTGTGTCATCTTGCCAAAATACTAAAGAACTCTATACATTTGGATGACTTTTGATTTCCCTGTAATCATTCTTGTTAATTAAAAACCTTGCACAGTGCACATTTGCAAGGACATTGTAATAGCTAAGAATGAATGTAGACTTGTAAACAAGAATATGCAAGGTCTCGGGAACTACAACATATTTAGGTTCTTTTCTAGAATAGAATAGAATAGAATAGAATAGAATAGAATAGAATAGGGAATGGGAATAGAATAGAATAGAATAGAATAGAATAGAATAGAATAGAATAGAATTATTTATTAGCCAAGTGTGATTGGACACAGAAGGAATTTGTCTTTGGTGCAGATGCTCTCAGTATACATGAAAAGACAAGATAATTTAATCAAGAATCCTAAGGTACAACACTTAATGATAGTCATAGGGTACAAATAATCAATCAGGAAACAATAGATATCCATATAAATCGTAAGGATACAAGCAACAAAGTTACAGTCCTGCAGTCATAAGGGGGAGGAGATGGGTGATAGGAATGATGAAAAGACTAATAGTAATAGTAATGCAGCCTTAGTGAATAGTTTGACAGTGGTGAGGGAATTATTTGTTAAGCAGAATGATGCATTTGGGAAAAAAACTGTTCTTGTATTTAGTTGTCTTGGTATGCAGTGCCCTATAAACCGTTTTGATGGTAGGAGTCGAAATAATTTATATCCAGGATGTGAGAGGTCTGTAAATATTTTCACGGCCCTCTTTTTGACTCGTGCAGTGTGGAAGACAGGTTGGCAGTAATTGCTTTTTCTGCAGTTCTGATTATCCTCTGAAGTCTGTGTCTGTCTTGTTGGGATGCAGAACCAAACCAGACTATTAGATATAGTTTATTAAAAATTTGACCCTCTTGGTGTGAACCTCTTACCAGAATAATAGAGTTGGAAGGGACATTGGAGGTTTCTAATCCAATCCCCTGCACAAGCAAGAGACCCTATACCAATCCAGACAAGTGACTCTTCCTTGAATTTGATCACAGTTCAATTGGATTGATTTGGGGATCCTCATACTGTCTGTATCTCATTACCCTTCCCCCTGAATTCCCAAATCATGGTGTGACTATTCCTGCTCCCTAAAAGAAGAGGGAAGTTTGGGCAGATGCCTCCTAAAGTCTTCTCGTGATGGGATGTAAAGAGTATTCCTATGTGGAGCTGTCCAAAGTATTAGTGGTGCTGATCCTCCAAAGAGACTGAACAACAGTTCACTCTGTTCTTAACTGATATGCAACCACATCAGTAGATGGCCAAATATTTTCCTTTCCTATTCCTGTTAATCAATCATTCAATGCATAATTAATACATAATAATCCAGTCACAGGGCAGATTGATTAATTTCCCACATTAGATTGATTAATTTATCCACATTAGTATGGATCAACCTACTCCTTGAGACCTTTAAGAACAGTACCTACAGAAAGCACAATGAAAAAACAATTACTGCATGAAAATTCATTACCGTTCATGCAAATGATTTGTGCCCTGGGCATCAATTCAGTTAAAATCATTAGTGGTGAAAAATTACAGATACAATTTGTTTTAGGAGGGGAAAATGGATGAGATTTGAACAATCCCCTTCTTCCTTGCAGCTTACTCTGCTAGCATTTAAGCTTAACCTTTGGTTTCATTTTTAAAACTCTGTGTCTTATTATTACTTTTTAAAATGGTAGCTGTTGTGACAGCTCTTTATAGAGAAATGGAAAAATCATAATACAATAGTGAATTTAAAAGTCTCAGACTCTTCAGTAAATAAGCAGTATTTTAACAGCATTCTAGAAGGAGGCTTTATTTTTTTTAACTTTGTCTATTTTATTATAAGTATGCACCAAAAAACATAGACTTAATCCTTCTAATCCTCCTCTCATAATGCTGACAGCTTAACCTTTAGGAGCATGTGAGCGGTTTGATGCAGCAATAAGAGGATATGTGAAGCCAATCCTATAATACTTCAGTTCTTAAATGCTTCCTTCTCTATGGAAGATATTTCTTTATCAACCAGGGAAAAGGATGCCTACTTTGTAAAACCTTGCCTTTGTCCCAATCTATTTTAAGCACAGAAGAAATATTTTCCAAGGTAATTAGATTAGCATGATTGGATAGTTAAACTGACCCAAGTTACCTTACAATTGTTTCCCAGATTTAGAAGCAAATTATGAAATATATGAAATACATGAAGTGAAGCAGCTTCCAGTTTTTCTTTACACTTGAGTAAATGCACAGAAGCTTGATCTGAAGTAAGACTCCTAAATGCAGACAGAAGAGCTGAGGTCCTTCTTCCTTTCCAGGTGTATTGTTTTGAAACGGTCATGCACAAATTTTGCTAGCTCATTAAAAAACAACAACACTCACTTGGCCTCAAAGGTGATAATATTTTAACTGAGCCTTTTGGCAACATTGATTCCCCCCTCCTTTAAAAATGGGTTTGGAAGCATGAGCTCATGATTTTTACACTGGACTAAACAAAAGTCAGTGACAATTTATATTTTTGTATTTTTTTAGCATATGGAATGCTTTATATTCCTCTAGTCTAGAATACACCCTTTAAAATCTAAATCTCAGAAATTGGGCCAGCTTTCAATACAATGAAATTTATTCCCAACCCACAACCTTTCTGAAATTTTTTCAAGAAAAAAACCTGAAAGGTGCAGACTGATAAAAAACAAATTAACATGAGAAATGAAGGCTTCCTTCCAGGCCTACCAAGTTCTTGGTAGCACTGTTGTTTGTAGTTGTTCTTATTGTTTGTACCTTCAAGTCAATAGTTCTTGAGAGAGTCATGCTATCTACTCCTAGTAAATTAATTATTGACTTCAAACAACTAAGCAAGCAAGCAAGCAAGCAAGCAAGCAAGCAAGCAAGCAAGCAAGCAAGCAAGCTCTGATTTGATGGAGACCTGGTGAAGAAGGATAATTTTGTATTCAAAATAGCAATAATTTTGAGTTCCCAACCCGTAAAATACATCATTCAACATCTAAATGCCATAGATTTAGATAACCAGCCTTGGATACAATGAAGTCTATTTGAAACCCATGATCTTTCTGAACTTTTTCCAAGAAAAAAAATTGAAAGGTGCAGACTGATAAAAATTAGAATGGTAAATTGGGATCTCCAATTTTTGCAGGTCTACTGTTGAGAAACTTGAGCTCTTGATAGCAAGGTTGTTTGTTGTTGTTCTGTTGTTTCACCTTCATGTCAAGTGACTGTCTGGAGATGTCCCTACAGTTTTCCTGGCAGGATTTCAGAAATGGTTTGCCATTGCCTCCTTCCTAGGATTGAGTGAGACAAAGTGACTGGCTCAGAGCAACCCAGCTGGTTTTATGCCTAAGGTTGGAACTAGAACTTACAGTCTCCCAGTTTCTAGCCTTATGCTTTCAGCACTAGACCAAATTGGCTTTATATCCACCATATATTTTGGGGTGAAGATAATAGTTGGAATGTCATGGCACAGAAAGACAAGGAGCATCTTGATTTGAACTGACTCTGCTCAGATCTCCAAATCAAATTAGATATCTGAATCTAATTAGTAATTGAATAGAGTCACTGAGTCAAATCCGATGCCACTGATCTATTGAAGAATTGTGGAATCTCCGTTCCACCCCTATTAATCTGGAAAATCAAATCAGTTTGAAGCAATTTTCTGAATTAATTAAACACTCAAATTGGATTGAACTAATGATTACAAAGATTAGGTCCAGTATGTTCATTCCTATGAGTAGCAAGCAGTGCCATCCTTTACATTTTTATATTCAAGCTATGAGCTTTTGAACTCAAGGAACAGAAGGCTACAGCATAGTATGGGTGGAAAATTGATAGCATTGTAAATTTTGGAATGCAATGCTGATAGTCCATAACCATATAGCAATGGGCACTGGAATCCACCATTTAGTGAGGCCAAGCTTTTGGCCTGCAGATAAGAACTTTGATTATAATTCTTGGAAGAAGCAGCCAAGCAAGTCCCTTGGAAGAATATTAATAGAATAGAATAGAATGGAATAGAAAATAGAATGGAATAGAAAATAGAATAGAATAGAAAATACAATAGAAAATAGAATAGACCAGACTAGACTAGACTAGACTAGACTAGACTAGAATAGAATAGAATAGAATAGAGCTGGAAGGGAACTTGGATGTCTTCTAGTCCAGCCCCCTGTTCCAGCAGGACAACCTATACCATCTCAGACAAGTGACTGTCCAGTCTCTTCTTAAAAACCTCTAGTGATGGAGCACCCAAGATTTCTAAAGGCAAGCTGGTTAATTGTCTTCAATTCCTGGTCTTTAATTCCAGGTTGCTTCTCTCTTTGTTTAGTTTCCAACCATTATTTCTTGTCCTGCCCTCTGGTGCTTTGGAAAATAATTTGACCCCTTCTTTGTGGCAGTCTCTCAAATACTAAAATACTGATATCATGTCACCCCTAACTCTTCATTTCTTTAGACTAACCAGACCCCAAAACTGCTGCCGTTCTTCATATGGTTTAGTTTCCAGTCCTTTGGTCATCTTAGTTGCTCTTCTCTGAACTTTTTCCAAAGTCTCAACATCTTTTGTGTAGTATGGTGAGCAAAATTGGTTGCAGTATTCCAGGTGTGACCTTGGTAGGGTTTTGTAAAGCGGTAATAATACTTTATATCATCTTGATTCTATGCTTCTGTTTATACAACCCAGGATTAGATTAGCTATTTTGGTGGCGGCTGCACCCTGCTGACTCATATTCAAATGAACATCCACTAGGAATCCAAGGTCCCTCTCACAGTTACTGTTTTTTAGCCCGGTCTCACTTAATCTGTATTTATATGTTTGGTTTTTCCTGCCTACATATAAAGTTTTGCTTTTCTCCAAGATCTTTTTGGATCCTGAGTTTGTCTTCTGTGGAGTGTTGGCTCTTCCTGCCAGTTTAGTGTCATCTTCAAATTTGATGAGTCCCCCTTCTATTCCCTCATCTGTCTTTTATCAAGATATTGAAGAGTACTGGGCCTAAGATGGAGCATTGTGGTACCCCACTGCTTACTTCTCTCCGTGTGGATGTCGTACCATAAGGACTACTTGTTGAGTACAGTTTGTCAGCCAGTTACAAACCCATCTGGTGGTAATGTTGTCTAGTCCACATTTTTCTAGCTTACCAAGAAGTAGATTGTGGTCTAGTTTGTCAAATGCCTTACTGAAATCTAAGTTTATTGTGTCCACAGTATTTCACTGGTCTATTAATTTAGTGACTTTATCAAAGAGTGAAATAAGATTTGTTTGGCATGATCTGTTTTTAACAAACCTATGCTGGCTACTAGTTATAACTTTATTTGCTTCCAGTTGTTTGCAGATCTGTTTGTTTATTATTTTTTCCAGGATTTTCCCAGATATTGATTTTGGACTGATTGGGCTATAGGTTCCTGGGCATGTTTTCCCTCCTTTCCTGAAGAAGGGAACCGCATCAGCTCTTTTCCAATCCTCGGGTACTTTCCTTGTGCTCCAGGATTTTTGAAATATTTGGTGCAGTGGTTCTGAGATAACATCTGCCAGCTCCTTCAGAACTCTGGGATGTAATCTGGCAGGTCCCAGTGATTTATATTCATTAAGGTCAGATTAGGTGTTCTCTTACCATTTTCTTGCTTACTTTAATTTTTATTTCTGGTTTGTCTTTTACAGTAGCTTTTTTTGGTATGTTGGGCTAGAATTTCTTTTTGTGTGATGACTGATGCAAAGAATGAGTTAAGCAGCTCTGCTTTCTCCCTACTGCCTGTTACTTCCTTGCCATCTTTTCTTTTTAGTGGGCCTACTGTTTCCTTGACTTTTTTCTTGAAGCAACAAATGTATAGAAGCAACAGATGTATAGAAAAGCAAACAAACATGTCCAATCAACTGTTAATTTCATGGAAAATAAACTTTTTATTAGATCACCCAGTTCAAAAGCTTTTCAGCTGTGCCTCACATTTCCCAATGAAATATGAAGATTCCATTATTAAGTCTCAGAACTGTTGATTTCATTTTCTCCCTTCTACAATTCATATATCTTTCCCACTTCTTACATTCCTTATCTGTCTCTGACAGAAGGTATGTTCTTCTGCCTTTGGAGAAGTGGGTGAGTCAACTCATCATCAGGCACATGTAAAATATCTCTTGGTTGGCCAGATTCTCTCTATTAGAAGTCTTTCTATTAGCCAGAATCTAGAGTCCAGACCAGATCACATTTGTGGAAGCAGAAGTCTAGAGAATTTCTTCAATTTCCTCACAAATGAGGATCTTTACTTTTGTCTTGAAGCTGAGATCTGCACTAACTCAGATAATCCATGGACATGCATGATGGGTCTGTCTCATTCTTCCTCTCTCAAATAAACCTACTAGACCTAACAAATACATTAGACATATAATTAATTCTTCCCCAGTGAAGATAATTTAATGAGTTTTGCCTTGCTTGGTTAACCCAACAAAGGTTTGTTGAATGAGCCACAGATATAGAGGACTGTATAACATACTAATGCTAGGTAGGCTATTATTGTTAATTTCTTGCTAATTTTAAAATCATTTGACCTGATCCTATTTCTATCTGGTGAAAGTCCCAATAAGCTTCTGTAGAGGAGCATGGAGATGGCCCTCAAAAAGGAACTCAGCAGCTGTTAAATGCATTAACCCTGGAAGCAAGCAGAGAGTGAGAAAGAAACTCAGGATTGACCTATCTTGATTTTCTTTGGCAGAAGAGAATGTATGACAGGCTTTCAAGATCAGGTTTTTAGTAACCATACCAGTGGTGGGATTCAATTTTTTTTACTACCGGTTCTATGGGCATGACTTGGTAGGCGCGACTTGGTGGGCATGGCAGGAGAAGGATACTGCAAAATCCCCATTCCCTCCTGATCAGCTGGGACTCAGGAGGCAGAGAATAGATGGGGGCGGGGCCAGTCAGAGCAGGTTCTCTGAACTATTCAACATTTCTGCTATCGGTTCTCCATAACTGGTCAAAACCTGCTGAATATCATCTCTGAACCATACAGTATTTGTTTCCTGACCCTGATTAATCTTGAAGTGTGACACCTACCAAGGTTTGGACAGCTGTCAGATCAATCTAAGTTTTATATCTAAATGTTTAACTTACAAACAATTTATAAACCACATTTGCTTACTTTAACATGCTAAATCACAATCAAGTAAACCATATGTTGTTTTAAAACACTAGATGGACCCAATCTTTCTTTCCTCCACACTTCACCTCCCTCCCTCTCTCTCTTGCTCTCTCTCTCTCTCACACACACACAATATCTCTCTGTCTCTGTCTGTCTGTCTCTGTGTTTATCTCTCTCTCTCTGTGTCTGTGTCTGTCTCTCTATCCCTCTCTGTCTCTATATGTATGTATGTATGTATGTATGTATGTATGTATGTATGTATGTATGTACGTACATACACAGAGAGAGAGACAGACAGACAGAGACAGACCACACAGAGAGAAATTGTTTCTTTCTTGATGATTGAGGACCATCTGGACCCTTTTAATTCTTGTTGCTGTATAATAGAGAGGATTAAAACCTCACTGACCCACTGAGCAGTATGATGTATAAGGGATTAAAATTGGCAATGTATTAAGCACAGATGGGGGAGAGGAGAGGGTTGTATCCAGGACCTATATTGGGAGATCTCCCAGGAGACTTTTCATCCCTGGTTTTATGACTTTGACCTGATGACACTGATGGGTGTTGATAATTTCACAGAATCACAGATAGAAAGGGACAATCTCTGAGCTCATCCCTCTGCTCTGTGCAAAATCCAGGTATGGCGCTGGGACTCATCCAGAGAAAAAGAGAAGCTCCCTTTCTCCCCACACAAACACACTCCACCAGTAAGTGGTAGGACTATGTGAAGCTTCCATTTGGCAATCCGATTTGTAGCCAATTCAATTGGTGCTCTGAAATGAACTGAAAGATCAGCTTGTTGAGCCAATTGTACATCAGTTCAAAAGAAGGGCCTTTTTTTCCCTTCCATCTGGAAAGCTGCATTGAAATGAATCCCTTTTCTGATTCTTTGAACCATTATATTTGGAGAAGAACATAGTTCTGGCCTTGAGGATTTATTGTTGTTGTTGTTAGTTGTGAAGTCATGTCTGACCCACCGTGACCCCATGGATAATGTTCCTCCAGACCTTCCTGTCTTCTATCATCCTCTGGAGTCCATTGAAGCTCAGTCTGACTGCTTCGGTGATTCCATCCAGCCACTTCATTCTCTGTCATCCCCTTTTTCTTTTGCCCTCCATCATTCCCAGCATGAGGCTCTTCTCCAGGGAGTCCTTCCTTCTCATTAGGTGGCCAAAGTATTTGAGTTTCATCTTCAGGATCTAGCCTTCTAAAGGGCAGTCAGTGATGATCTTCTCTAAGACTGACTGATTTGATCACCTTGCTGTCCTAGGCACTCGCAGGAGTCTTCTCCAGCACCATAGTGGATTGATTGGGAGAGGTGAAAGTGGTTGCTCAGCTCCGGAAGTAAACAGAATGAGAAACAGGCTCAGAATGGCTCCACCTTGAATTTGTTACTATAGAAATTCTCAGTCATCCAGGTCATGGTTGCCCCAAATGTGCTTTTTCCAAAAGGCAAATGGACTATTTGGGCTTTTTTTTTCTTTGAAAACATTTTACTTCTCATCCAAGAAGCTCCTTCAATTCTGGGAGAAGAATTGAAGAAGTGTAGAACATAGAACAGCAGAATTAGAAAGGACCTTGGAGGTCTTCTAGTCCAACCCCCCTGTTTGAGCAGGGGACATTATACCATTTTAAACAAATAGTTGTCCAGTCTCTTTTTGAAAACCTTCAGTGATGAAGCACCCACAACTTCTGGAGACAAGCTGTTCCACTGATTGATTGCTCTCACCATTAGGAAACTTCTCCTTAGTTCTAGGTTGCTTCTCTCCTTGTTTCCATCCATTATTTCTTTTCCTGCCTTTTAGTGCTTTGGAATATTGGGACACTGCTATCATGTCTCCCCTAGTCATTAGATTACACATGCCCAATTCATTTTATTCTAGGTAGCCTACAATGAAATATCACTTGCCAAGTACTGCAAGTAAAAGAACTGTGCAAAAGAAATAAAAGCAGAAAAGCAGACAAGAACTATTAGAAGATTCATAAAAGTGTCTGTTTAAACTACTTTGAGGTGTTTAACTTCTTGGATTAGAAGAAAAACATTTTTAAAGGAAAAAAACAAGAAAATCCAGTGCCTTTTGAGAAAAGTTACCTTGACCTTGTTACTCATTTTTATATGCTATATGTCTACCTTTGTTTTGTACAATTCAAAGCAGTGTTCAGAATGCTCTCACACCGTGTTTCCTTCCACAACACCCACAATGGTGGGATTTAAATAATTTAACAACCGGTTCTTTGCCCTAATGACCAGCAATGACTCAGTGAACAACTAGAGGCAACCAAAGTCATAGCCAAAAGCCAACACATGTTTGTCAAAAACAGATCATACCAGACAAGTCTTATTGCATTCTTTGACAAGGTGACAAAATTAGTGGATCAGAGGAATGCTGTTGACATAATTTACACCCGCCAAGCCAAAGAACCAGTAGTAAAAAATGTTGAATCCCACCACTGCTTTCAACATCTAATCTTTACAGCCTATTGTAACTTCTATAGACTGCCCATTCTGACTTTCTATTATTTATGCTCATGATTGCAAACTTCAACATAGGTTTGTCTGACAAGCCAAGGTTCATATCTCCAGTGCGAAGAATGAATAATAAAGTAATTGCATTTATATAAATGCAATTGCTCCAAGGAAGAGACCCCTATACAAATAATTTTGACAGATGTCTGAATCTTGCTCAGCGAATATCAAGCATAAATTCTCCCTTGGGTAAAAAAAGAAGAGAAAACAACCAAAAGAAAAGAATTTCGTGACAGCAACCTTACTACTTGTGGAAGATATTCAGAACTGATTAGAGCAGTGTTTCTCAACCTTGGCTACTTGAAGATGTCTGGACTTCAACTCCCAGAATTCCCCAGCCAGCGAATGCGAATGCTGGCTGGGGAATTCTGGGAGTTGAAGTCCAGACATCTTCAAGTAGCCAAGGTTGAGAAACACTGGATTAGAGTATTCTATATTCTCACCAAAATGAGTATTGATACCAGAGCTCTACTCCTGATTGCAGGACTCAAAGCAATCTTACACAACTAGCAACTGATATTTTATCTTCTTTCCAAAATGTCAAAGTATCATCAATTCATTGAAGGGAAAGGTTAGAAGAGATCAAGTCCAACTCCCTGCTCACTTCTGCCTGTCTTACACATTGGCAAAAAAAATCAGAACACAAAATACAAGAGGGGTGGGCATGACCTTGTAGGTGACCCTCACTCTGTCAAGGACCTTGGAGTAATCATCTCTAATGATTTAAGTGCCAGAACCCACTGTAACAACATGGCCAAAAAGGCATTAAGCGTGGTTAATCTAATCCTGCATAACTTCTTCTCTGGTAATATTGTACTACTAACCAGAGCATACAAAACATTTGCTAGATCAATTCTCAAATACAGCTCATCTGTCTGGAACCCGCACTGCATAGCAGACATTAACACCATTGAACGAGTCCAGAGATATTTCACGAGAAGAGCCCTCCACTCCTCTGCTCGAAACAGAATCCCTTATGCCACCAGGCTTCAAATTTTGGGCTTAGACAACTTAGAACTACGCCGCCTTTGGTCTGACCTAAGCGTAGTACATAAAATTATCTGCTTCAATGTCCTATCTGTTAAAGGCTACTTCACCTTCAACCACAACAACACACGAGCACACAATAGATACAAACGTAAGGTAAACCACTCCAAATTTGATTGCAGAGAATACAACTTCAGCAACAGAGTGGTCAATGCCTGGAATGCACTACCTGACTCTGTAGTTTCTTCCCCAAATCCCCAAAACTTTAACCTTAGACTGTCTACTGTTGACCTCGCCCCATTCCTAAGAGGTCTGAAGGGGTGTGCATAAGCACACCAACGGGCCTACCATCCCTGTCCTAATGTTCCCTTTGATTTGTATCCATTTCATGTATTCAAAAATCATATTTATACTTATATTTGTTATCTAATACTTGTTTGACGAAATAAGTATATAAATGCAAATAAATAAATATTCTCCATGTAATTGTTTTTCAATCATTGTGTTGGTTCCAATACTTTGTACCCTGATGTTCCTCAATTTGCCAGGACTATTTATCAGCAACTATTTCTTTGAACCCTTCTAAAATGTCATTATGATAATATCTCACCACTTTACCTCCTCTCAACCTCTGTTCTGATTGCCTTCCAATTTTTACAGTCATCTTCAGTATTGCTTGCTTTCACATTATGTATCTATATTTAAACCTTAGCCTCATGGTTACAGCCTCCAAGAACTTGTCTGATATTAACATCTGCTTGTCTTGAAATATATGTTCTTCTTGCAGTCCAAGGTATTTTCTCTAATCTTGCTCACCTTCACAATTTGAAGACATCAATGTTCCTCCTTCAGCCTTTTTGACAATCAAACTTCTCTAGCAATTGGTTTTAGGGTTTTATGATTCAGACAACCATATACACCTTTGCTGTCAATGTGATGGCTCTGTATCTTAACATTTTGTCTAGATTTGTCATAACGCTTCTCCCAAAAGTGGTTATTTCTTAATTTCATGGATGCAGTCACTATCCATTTGAATGTTTGAGCATAGAGGAACAAATATCCTAGTAATTCTTCATCTATTTGAAATGGGGTCTCATTTCTTGCTGACTCCATGCTAGTTTTAGTTCTTCAGAGATTCTGAAACAAAGATAATGTCTGACTGCAATCACTTTTCCTGTAGGCTAAACTGGAACAGTGGTTCCAACTTTACCCCTTTGGAAGGATTGTCTTTAAAATTCCCTTATGTACTGTATTTTTCGAAGCATAAGACGCACCTTTCCCCCCCAAAAGAGGGTAGAAATGTTGGTGCATCTTATACACTGAATACAGCCATTTTTGGCCTTCCGAAACCCCATTTTTTATGAGAAATGGGTGGAAAATGGGCAGTTTTTTGGAAAAACTGGGGCATTTTTGTCTTCCCCCACTGCCCAGAAGCACTCTGCAGGTTTCAGCAGGGCTGGGGGAAGGGAAAAATGCCCCCGTTTGGGTGAAAAATGGGGGTGTTTTTGCCTTCCCCCAGCCCTGCTAAAGCCTGCAAAGTGCTCTTGGGGGCTGGGGAGGACAAACACTTTTTTTTCTTACTTACCTCTTCGAAATCTTGGTGCATCTTATACACTGGTGCATCTTATAATCCGAAAAATACGGTAACTCTCCTCTGGATGCATTTCATTTTGTCAATGTTCTTTCTAAAATAAAGCTGTGTCCAGGAATTTAGAGTTCACCCTGGATAGGATATGAACAAGTCAGTAAGGAGGAACTTAGAAAAGACATACGATTGAAGAAAGTGTGAGAGAGAAACTCAATATAACTCTGCCTTGATTTATTTCATATCTGATGAGACAGAGAGAAAGTTGGGCAGTCCTTCAAGGTTCTAGTCTTCTGCCTAAATACAATAAATAATGTTCTTGGAATCTCTGCCCTGCCTGTTTCTTAATCTGGCCTACCATTAAAGAGTTGAGATCAATCATATGGCTTTTGGATATTGTTTTCTCAGAATAACAGAGTGTGAAGGGACCTTAGTTTCCATCCATTATTTCTTGTCCTAATGGTGCTTTGGAGAATAGATTGACCCCAATCTTCCTTGTGGCAGTCCCTCAAATATTGGAACACTGCTATTCATCTCATGTGGGCTGGACAGGGACTGCCAAAGCACTGGATGTGGCCTGGGGGCTATAAAACGCCCAGGTCTGCATTAGACTAAACTGGGTTTAGGTGAAGGTTCCCCTCACACATATGTGCTAGTCTTTCCCGACTCTAGGGGGCAGTTTTCATCTCTGTTTCAAAGACGAAGAGCCAGCACTCTCCAAAGATATCTCCATGTCTGTTTTACATGCTTTCAAACTGCTAGGTTGGCAGAAGCTGGGACAAGTAGTGGGAGCTCACTCCGTTACGTGGCACTAAGGATTCGAAGTGCCGAACTGCTGATCTTTCTGATCGACAAGCTAAGTGTCTTAACCACTGAGCCTCTATGTCCCCTAAACTGGGTTTAGCAGAAGATAATTCCTTGCATTTACACTGAAGTTCAGCAGGTACCAACTCCTCTGTGGAGGAGCATTTAACTTTTATGCCCTCCTTTACAGCAATACAAGGATGATGGAAAGCATATATAGTATATCTGTGCAGTAACATAAACCGATTAAAGCCTTGCAGTTAAATACATTGAGGTTATTTTTTCCCCACATGCTTGCACATTAATTCTCACATATGGAATGTAGTTCTAATGTTTCCATGTTTTGTCTGGCAAAGGGGAGTGAGCAGAGAAACATGCTCCTTGTTCTGGTCTGGCCAAGCAAGTATCAAATAATTGATCAAGTGTAATCAAATTCCCTATGCACCGGGATCTGGATGCTGCAATAGCAGCAATATCACCTTTGTCTGACACCTGAGAAGTGTGATGACAATGCCTAGAAACTGAAAATAAACTTTGTACTTTACTAGCTGTACACGTTCAGAGCATCGACTCCCAGCCCAATTTTAAAGTCAACCCTTTCTTTGCAGGTATTAGAATCATACAGCTGGAAGGGACCTTGGAGGTCTTCTAGTCCAACTCCCTGCCTAAGGCAGGAAGCAACAATGATCATCACAGAGAAAAAAAACCATGATGGCTTGCTTGCTTATTTGGTTTGTATTCCACTTTGGATGACAAGGGAGTTTGCATAGTGCTTCCTGCAATAGCCCCTCAAATACTGGAAGATGCTATCATGTCTTTTCTCTAGGCTAGCCATATTCAGTTCCTGCAACTGTTCTTCATATGTTTTGGTCTCCAAGTCATTCATCATCTTAGATGCTCTTCTCTGCACTTTTCCCAAAGTCTCAACATCTTTTCTGTATCATGGTGATGAAAACTGGATGCAGTATTCCAGGTGTGGTCTTACTAAGGCATTATAAAGTGGTAGTAATCAGAGGTGGTATTCAGCAGGTTTTGACCAGTTCTGAAGAACCGGAGAAATTTTGAGTAGTTTGGAGAACTGGTAAATACCACCCGTCTCCGCCACACCTATTCTCTGCCTCCCGAGACCCAGCTGATCTGGAGGAAGTGGGGATTTTGCAGTATCCTTCCCCTGCCATGCCCACCAAGCCATGCCCATGAAGCCATGCCCACAAAACCAGTAGTAAAAAGTTTTGAATCCCACCATTGGTACTAATGCTTCATAGAGACAAAAGAAGACAGAATTTGCCCCCCTTCTTTTGGACAGCAACTTCAGTGCTGTCTTTTGGTAAACACCATGGTGCCCAGACTGTGCCCCCCTGAGACCCCCATCCCAGCCTGGCAGTGGTGGGTTTCAAAAATGTTTAGAACCTCTTCTGTAGGGGTGACCTGCTTTGTGGGAGTGTCTTGCCGGCCATGTGACTGGGTGGGAGTGGCTTGATGGCCATGTGACTGGGTGGGAGTGGCTTACCAACCATGTGACTGGGTGGGATGACCAACTTGTAAAATGTGGTGAAACTCACTTAACAACGCTCTTGCTTAACAACCAAAATGTTGGCTCAGGAACTCTGGCATTGAAGTGTGCAAGTCTTAAAGCTGTCAAGTTACAAGACTCTTGCACCCCTAGCCCTTTAGAAAAAAAAACCCAGGGGTGTTCAAACTTGACATCTTTAAGATTTGTGGACTTCAACTTCCAGAATTCCTCCTCTCGCTCTTCATCTTGATGATGTGCAGATGGGTGGGGGGAGGGAGCTGGAACCGGTTCTAAACAGCACTGTAGATTTGTGGAACCTCTTCTATAGAAGAGGTTAGAACTGGCAGGAACCCACCCCTGCAGCCTGGTTCTTCAGTACCTCGGTTATCTATTGCATTACATTTTCGGCTGAACCGCAATTTGCATTAATATGTTATTGCCAGTGTTGCTCTTAGTCTAGTACATGAACCACATTGATATGAGAACCTCCTAATTTGTGGCTTATACATTTTAGTGTGTAAGATTAACCAGGCTTGTAAAATAATCCATGGTTAAAAGAAAGCATGATGTGGACATTTCATAGCATTTAAACATTTTAAACAATGGGCTAGTGCAATGCAGGGGTAGGTTCTGGCGGGCACTACTGCCAGTTTGCTCATGTGCACACTGTGCACACATGCACAATACAATTTAAATTGTTCTCTGCATGCGCAGAATGCAACATGATATGCAAGATGGTGGTGCCTACAGCGCCATCCAGAGAGCTAGTTCAGGGGCGTGGCAGACCTGGGTCGCTGCTGAACCAGTCCAAACCGGTAGCAATCCACCACTGGTGCAACGTGATAATTCCGTTATCCCAGTTCTTGGTTGAAATGGGAAAAAATATTTAGCCTAAATATATTCATGATAGTCCTTAGGATATATTCCTGCTCGACTATATGGGCTACAAATTTAATCACTCTTAGGTGGTTTTCCTCAAGAGGCAAGTTGTGGCCCAAAACTTGTAGAGAATGATAAGTTAGAAAAGGCTGCACATCTCCATGCTTCACATAGCTTGGGTGTTTTCATCAAATAGGAGCAAGTGGCACAAGGCTAAAGCAGAGATATCCATTACTGGGAGCCGATGACCCTTTTGGAATTGGAAAGAAATAACCATTTTGGATGCTCTCTCCAGCCAGATTTTAAGGGATTTGTTCATTCATGAAACGGCGGCCATAATTCATTACAAAGTGTGACTGAATCAACATTGTCCCTTCCTCCAGCTTCCTCTCCCCAGGATTCTCCTTGATTCTCTCCTTTTTGAAATAGGAGAAACCTCCCCAAAGAAGGCCCGGGTCTGCATAATTTTTGCTTTCTGGAAAATCTCAAATTGCTTTGTTTGAGCCAAGGGATTTCTCAGAAATAAAGATAATGTTGGACACAGGAAGTTTGCCCTGCAGCTGCTTCTTGCATTGTCTTATGATGAAAGGAACTTTGCAAACAATATGAAAAGTTGAAGAAAGTAGGAATTAGGAGACAGCTATGAACATTTTAAGGGACACTCAAGTGGCTCAGGGGCTAAGACGCTGAGCTTGTCGATCAGAAAGGTTGGCAATTCGGTGGTTCGAATCACTAGCGTAGCGTAACGGAGTGAGATCCGGTTACTTGTCCCAGCTCCTGCCAACCTAGCAGTTTGAAAGCATGTAAAAATGCAAGTAGAAAAATAGGAACTACCTTTGTGGGAAGGTAACAGCGTTCCATGCACCTTCGGCATTTAGTCATGCTGGCTACATGACCATTTAGATGTCTTTGGACAGCACTGGCTCTTCAGCTTTGAAATGGAGATGAGTACCACCCCCTAGAGTCAGGAATGGCTAGCACGTATGTGCAAGGGGAACCTTTACATTTACATGGACATTTTAAAATTATTTCTCCAATACAGGGGTCATCAAACTTTTTAATCAGGGGGCCAATTCATAGTCCCTCAAATTGTTGGGGGCGGACGGCAGACTGGCTGGCTGGGTGTGGCTAGGTGATTATGTGACTGGGTGGATGTGGCTAGGTGGTCATGTAACCTGGTGGGCATGCGAATTTAGCAGTCCATTAAGCAATACACACAAATTAAACTTTAATTTGTTATGCTCCGGGGGGTGGAAAGCAGGTTAGTGAAGGGATATGGCTGCCTTGGGGGGGGTGCATCTCTCTCTCTCTCTCTCTCCCCCTCCTTCCCTCTTGAAGCGGGGGAGGCCAAAAACGGGCCCATTTTTGGCCTATTCAGCCTGCAGAACCACTCTGCCACCCCAAAATGGCCGCATATTTGAATTCCTGAGGCCTCTGTGTGTCCTGTTTTTGGCCTCCTCAGATCAAAATGGGACACAGTGGGTGGGGGCCGGTGGGTAGATGGGGTAATGTGGGTGGGGCAGCCTTGTGGTCCCTCACTGACTGCATTAATGGCTTCAGAGGGCTGTATCCGCCCCCAGGGACGTAGTTTGAGGAGCCCTGCTCCAACAGATGAGCCAAGAAATTGGTGACCTGGTAGATCCTGTTTTGATCTCCTCCCTCAAGACTGAATGGAAGCATGAGAAGCCAAGGAGTTTATGCAGGCTAGTGAAGAGAGGATTGTGCAATGAAAACACACTTGGTCTCCCTAATCACTAAACAGATGTAGTGAAAGAATGTTGAAAGAACAATTCTTGGTCCTCAAAGTGAATCAGTAGGAAAAACAATGCAAGAGATTATTATTTTTTTGCCCAGCGTTAATAAGGGATGACACTATCTATGAGTCAATGAAAATTTTACTCATTCAGCAATTCATTCTGCACACATTGCCACACATTATTACAAGCAGAAGCTTTGAAACAAAGAGGAGCAGAGCTTTTCTATTACTTTCTATTATGGCCCATACTTAAGGCACATAATTGCCCATTTATGATCTAAAGTTACGTTGCTAGTGACATAGTTCTGTGCATAGTAACTCAAAAGTAAATCCCGCTAAGACGGGAAATGCTTTTTGCTAGGATAAAATATAGGAGGGGGAGCAGTGCTGTTCACCTTAGAGTTTGCATCTATTTTTAAATGTTGAGAAATGAGTTGCCTGATTAAAATGGATGTTTGGCCAGTTCAGTGGGATTTTAACAGATTAATTCATCTGATTAAAACAGTTAAGAAGTTAATGGAATAACATATTTATTAGCATTGACCAGCTGGTGGAGTCTGTAGGCTAAGTCTTCATTGGTGTGGGTATTAACATCAACAACAAATAAATCAATTTAATGGGTGAAGGTGAAGGAATGTAATAGGATTGAGTCTCTGCAGGGAGGAGGTGGTTACAGAGGAATAAGAGAAAACTCAGTTGAGATATTTTGTATGAGAGAAAGATGGTGAGGACAGCCCCACCCTAACTGTTCACAGAATATATCACAGCTGCTGATAGGAGAGTCTTCACTCTGGCAAGATTTTGTCTATAGGCGTAAAACAATGAAAAACCCCAGCTTGGAAGAATCAGCATTCTTGATTTTGGGGCCTGACAGTGTAACAGAATAATAGAATTGGAATGGACCTTGGCGGTCTTCTAGTCCAACCCCTTGCTATAGGAGACCCTATATCAATGTTAGGCAAACCTTTTCAGCACCAAGTACTGAAATGGGAGGGTGAATGTGCATGTTGGAAACTGGTAGAGCAGCCACCCGGTGCACATGCCAGGAACATGATCTTCTGGGAAGAAGGCGGGGCTTAGCAGTGAGAAGACGGACTTTCAGGCTACTCCTGAAACTCCTCTATTCCGAAGCACTTGGACAGTCCCTTTTTGGACCCAAGCTATCCCGGAGAGACAGTGAAAGGTAGGAGGAGATCCAGTGGTCCCAGAGACGTTCGCAAAGTCTCTGGGGAACTGGAAAATAACCTCCTTTGCCAGTGACTTCTGGATTAGCCATAAGGCTAACTGAAACTGCAGACAGCCCTAAAGAATGTCGAAAGTGTTTTCAGCTGGTAAGATTATTTTATTATTCAGAGAAAAATAGTCCGCCTAAAAATTCAAGCTAATTTAAATTAAAGAACATAAAAATCTAGCTGCAATTTTGATCCTTTTATTGGTTTTTGGACGGTGGTTATCCTACCTTTTAAATGTTTTAAATGTTATTCACACGGACAAAGGATAGATTACTCCAACATCTCCTCTGATCCTCTGCAAACAGGCTGTAAACCAATTCACTATAATTTGGTTGTTTAAAACTTGACACTTTTATTGCTTGGCTGTATTGGTCTAAGATCTGATAAGATTGCACAGCTCCCAGCCTGCTTTGATTTGCAAATACCTCAAAGCTCTCAAGAAAAAATACTAACTGCATTCAAACATGGCGTCTATTCAAGCGTCTATTCAAATGATTTTTTCAGCATTACATAAATTATCTGCCACTCAAGATAGAATTGAGAGAAAATTGGATTATTTGGTGTTTTTAGCAACAAAATACGAGGAAATTGAATTGAATTGAATTGATTTTATTTGTAGGCCGCCCTTTTCCCTGAGGGGACTCAGGGCGGCTCACAGAAACCAGGGAGAGGGGAATACAATACAATACAGTACTAAGACAACAACACATAATAAAAATGATACACAACATGCATACAACATTCGGGCGGGGTAATGGTCCTTATCCCCAGGCCTGACGGGCAAGCCAGTTCTTCAAGGCTGTGCGGAAGGCCTGGACGGTGGAGAGGGTACGAATCTCTACGGGGAGCTCGTTCCAAAGGGTCGGGGCCGCTACTGAGAAGGCCCTCCTCCTTGTGGTTGCCAGCCGACATTGGCTGGCCGATGGGATGCGGAGGAGGCCTAACCTATGAGATCTTATAGGCCGTAGGGAGGTAATTGGCAGAAGGCGGTCTCTCAAGTATCCCGATCCACTGCCATGTAGGGCTTTATGGGTGGTCAACAGCACCTTGAAGCGCATCCGGAGATCGACAGGTAGCCAGCGCAGCTCGCGGAGGATAGGTGTAATGCGGGTGAATCGGGGTGCACCCGCAATCACTCGCGCGGCTGCGTTCTGCACTAGCTGAAGTCGCCGGATGCTCTTCAAGGGCAGCCCCATGTAGAGCACATTGCAGTATTCCAGCCTAGAAATCACGAGGGCCCGAGTGACTGTTGTGAGGGCCTCCCGGTTCAGGTAGGGTCGCAACTGGCGCACCAGGCGTACCTGGGCGAATGCGAAAAAACTGAGAATGTTCTTCAAATACAAACTAAGGATGTCAGAGATAAAGATTCTCAATTTGCTGGTATTCGGGGCTACTGGCTTACTTCTGAGGGAGAAAAAGATGGAATGTCTGAAGGGGAAGCAGCCACACAGAAGATTTACTTCAAAAGACAGGGCGCAGGGGGAGTGAGAAGCATTAAAGAATTCATACTTTATGAAATAACATCTGCAAAACATTTGATACCACCACTGAGAATTAAAGACAAGCTGATAAAGGAAATAAAAAGAGGGCGGCAGCATTATATGAGAGGCACCATAAACAAAAAGGTGCAAAGATTTCTTCGTATGGACTTGCTCATAAAGTTGTTTGGAGAACTGGACCTACGAATGGCAACAGATTTAAGGCTGTTCTGCTAGTGGAGAGACACAGGCTGATAGATGGAAGAGTATAATTTAAAATTAGCTAAATCTAGTTAAATTCATTTGTAATAGGTATAGTTGAATAATAATTGATAATGATAGTAATGTATATAATGTTGAGTTGCTATGATAAATAATAATTGGATATGAGAAGGGAAGGTTAGAAATATCTTTGGACTATATATAAAAGTTATTAATCACAATAATAATTATTATAAAAAAATAAAATAAAACAATATCTATATAGAGGTAAATCTTAACTAATAGGGGGAAAATGCTATGATATAGGATATAATTAAATAAAGAAAGGAGAATGATAATAAATTATATACATGGAGGATGAAATTTTTGGTATTACATATTATGGATGTTTAGCTAAAACAGGATATGAGGATTTGATGTTAATGGAGGATTTTATAAATAAGTAAATGAAATGCCAGCATGTGGTTATGGATTAAATCTTTGGTATAGTTAAGGATGAAGGATGTTTAAATAACTGTAGTCAATTAAAAGTGGAGGTATGATGATGTCAATATAGTAAACATTTGAGTTAAGATATTTGAATTAATATGAATTAATGGAAGAGATGCACAAAAACTTGTTGTAACCAGCTGATATACTTTTTTATAACATTTACTTGGTTTTTTTTTTGCTGTGAGTGTGTGTTTTTCTTTTTTAATTGTTGTGTATATACAAAGTGTGTTTGTGGGGGGAAATATAGTTAGGATAAACTAGTAAAGGTAAGGGAATAAGAAATGATACTAAATTATACCTATTAAATGAAATAATAAATGTATAAGAATGATAAATGTTAAAACACCTGTAACCAAATGACATGCTATATGTGATGATGATTTTTTTTCTTCTTCTCTGTTTTGTTTCTTGTTCTTTTTTGCTTTGTTTTTTTTCCCACTGTTGTGGGTATGTATTGTTTATGTAACAAAAAAATAAAATAATTAAAAAAAAAAGAACATGATCTTCTGGTTTCTGGAATGCGCTTGCACACCAGCCACCTGGTTCCCCAGTTTCTGTGCGCAAAGACCAGCTGTGCACACTGGAAACTGGAAGAGCAGCCACCCCAGGATCTTCCAGTTTCTGGGGTGCACATGTACATTAGCCACCTTCATGTCTTCATGTGCACATGCACACCAGAAACCAGAGGACCAGGTGGCCGGTGTGCACGCATGCACCAAAAACTAGAAGGTCATCTTCCCAGTGCATGCATGGTGAAGACCAGCTGGCCGGTGTACCGGAACTCGGAGGATCAATGGGTGATGGCTCACATCCCCAGAGAGATGGCTCTGCATGTCACTTCTGGCATGCGTGCCATAGGTTCTCCATCACAGCCCTATACCATTCCAGACAAACAGCTAGCCAATTTCTTCTTAAAAACCACCAGTGATGGAGTACCCACAACTTCTGAAGGCAAGTCCACTGATTAATTGTTCTCATTGTCAGGACATTTCTTCTCAATTCTAGGTTGCTTCTCTCCCTGATTAGTCTCCATCCGTCGCTTCTTGTCCTGCCTTTTGAAGCTTTGGGACATAGATTGAGCCTCTCTTCTTTGTGGCAGCCCTTCAAATATTGTAACACTGCTATCATGTTACACCCCTAGTCTTTCTCCTCATTAGATTCAGACATGTCCAATTCCTGCAACTATGTTTTAGCCTCCAGTCCCCAAGCTCCCTTTGTTGCTGTTCTCTGAACTCTTTCCAGAGTCTCGACATCTTTTTTATAGTGTGGCAACCACTAAGTTTCTTGGGGGACATGATAGATGTTCTCTCATCCTGAGTTTAAAGATGCTCTCTCATCCTGAGTTTAAAGTTCAACATGGTAGAAAATGCCATTTTAATTAGAGGCACTTTTTCACGAGTCGTGTAAGGCGGGAGTTGGATATCTGTGTGGGAATGGAGCATATTATCCACTTTTTACTGCCTGAGCAGCCTCATGCGCTTTTCATTTGCTTGGTTAATTTTCAAAAGAGGCTCTGCTTTGAAGTTTGATACATTGGAGTCTTCTCCCTTATTAAGAGTTGTAGCAGCCCCAAAGAAGGCGATCTCCCTTCTTTCTTTTCAAGACAACCAAAGATCTTGTTTCAGCTCTTTGCTTGTGTAAGGTTTGAGAATACGTTGGGTTATCATTTGATATGTATTTGTTCGTGCCTTTCTGGCTCAGATCTTGCTTTACTTTCGCTACTATCGTTTTGTAACCTGTAAAAGTATTTTAATTCCATGAACAATGGAGTTGGGAGATGGAGGCATGCCTGACAGTGATAGGGGCTGTTTCACCTTAAAACATATGGAACCATCCAATCTTTTCTCCACTTTAAAAAAGCTAACCAGGATCAGACTCATGCAGTACATGGATAGGAGATGACCAGAAAGTCCCTGTCAGATTCGTGTATCTGCCATGCTTTGGTGGATGAAGTGTGTGTGGGGGGGTGGATTTGATGCATTTTGTTCTTTCTCCTTCCTATGTATCCTACGTATGTGATGTCTTACCTTGCCTGTTTGTATAACCTTTTGCTTGATTTATAACCCTTTGCCTGGGGCCTCAGAGGTATGGAAAATCCTTACCTCTTGGAGGATGCAAAGGGGGGCAGGGGAAGCCACGAGGGTTGATGATGATCCTGAGAATCCCTGCTTATCTGCTTCTCAGAGAGGCAGGCACAAAAACATCTTCACACCTGAGGATTGGTGGGAATCCACATTGGGAAGGGTTCCTACGTTTTGAGAGAAGATGAATATATCCTTTGGAAAATTGCAGGTAATAGGCCTAGGATGAGCTTGCAGGCCTCACTGAACCAAAGTTGTAAACTAACATAATTGCAAAAGATACCAGACATATTTCTAATGTGCTGATGTGTGTCTGCATTTTCTGCAAAATTTGTACTTGATATGGATATATTTAGAGCAGGAAGAATGAGATGGTGGGAAATGAGGAACTGAAAGTAACAAGTGTCTGAGAACTTCAAATGTACATGGGTGTTTGCAGAGTGTGACGGTCAGTGACAGTAAGAAAGTAAGAAAGAACAAGGGAGTGAAACTATGGAATGCATAGATCAGTTTTAAAAAAAGGCATAAATAATGCGGCTTGAGATGGGAATGATGCCCTTTGCCAGATAGCAATCTTTGTAGGACTTGCTATTTGCCATAAGGAACCCATTGCAATGGTATTAATAGTGTAAGTTTTGGTGTGCAATTGCACTGCTATGTTGGCATTTCATGTTCCAAATTGCTCATTAAACAATAAACCTCTGATCTTAAAGTAAGATTTATTGCTCATGGTTGCTTGCGGTTTCCCTTTGTTTTTTTATTGGGATATTTTTACGACAGTTCCTTTATCATGGATTGTATAGCCCGAGGGTCCCAGAGCCTGCTTTGAATGTTGATTTGCTTTCACCCCCTTTCAAATAAAAAAGATTCCTTTTGAAATACCAGGTTTTCAAGAGTCTATTCTTTTTTTGAAGGTGGCGGGGAGCAGGTCCTTACAGTCCCACAGCTATGGGTTAGACAAGAATGTAAAAAAAAAAAAACCATCCTAGAAGAAGACAGTGGCAAGTCACTTCAGAATTTTGCCCAAGAAACAAGCCCAGGTACTGCCAGGTAGTAAATGAGAAGTTCAACTTGAAAGAAACTCTACTTTACCAACTTCAACCAATCTTGAAAGGTTCAGCGGAATGGGACACTACCAGGAAATCCTAGATTTGTGAACAAGACTGGGAATCTAGCAATTTCAAACCCCATCTTAAAACAAAAAAAAGAACATGTCTTTCTAGTTACCAAAAGTTGAATTTGTCTTGAAGAAGTTTTTAAATGACAAAGATTTGAAATGGAAGTGAGATAATAGAGTCTTGGCTTCCTGACAATTTCTTAGTTTTTTTAAACTGAAACCCTAAATTACAGCAATGTTCATTTTCAAAACACAGGCCAGGTATTGCTTCTTTTGTGGTTTTAGATACTAAAAATAGCTTTTTCCCACCTGAAGCATCTGCAGCAACCAGCCGAGGTGAGTTGGTTCACTTTGACCTCTGATTTGAGTTTTATTGAGTAACTTGTTTTGCCAAGAGAAACACCACTACCAATAAAAAGCTTGGTTGAAGTATTTATTTATGAAGCATATAGCATATCATACATGGACTAGCAATATACCGAATTTTTCGGCGTATAAGACACAGCAGAGTATAAGACATACATTAGTTTTTGGGGAGGAAAATAAGAAAAAGAAATTCTGCCTACGAGAATTAGTCTGGTCCTTAGTCTGGTCAGCTTCAGGACATAAGTTGCTGGTTTTGAGCATGTGTGTGCATGCTTTTTATCCCCTGCTTGGGGATAAAAAAACGCTTCTAAAGCACAGCTGATCATTGAAGGGAGCAGCAATTAGAAAAGCAGGCAAAGCATGGAAGATAGCTTCTCTCACTAGCGCCTCATTAGGGCTGAAAAAGTTTCTAAAGCACAGCTGATCATTGGAGGGAGCAGCAATGAGGAAAGCAGGTAAAGCACGGAAGATCGCTTCACTCGTTAGCGCCTCATTAGGGCTGAAAAAGTTTCTAAAGCACAGCTGATCATTGGAGGGAGCAGCAATGAGGAAAGCAGGTAAAGCATGGAAGATCGCCTCACTCATTAGCGCCTCATTAGGGCTGAAAACGTTTCTAAAGCACAACTGATCATTGGAGGGAGCAGCAATGAGAAAAGCAGGCAAAGCATGGAAGATTGCTTCACTCATTAGCGCCTCGTTGGGGCTGAAAAAAACTTCAAAAAAGCTACATTCAGAGTGTAAGATGCACTCACATTTTCAGCCTCTTTTAGGGGGGGAGTGCATCTTATACTCTGAAAAATACGGTATGTTAACATTTCAACTAGATTAGTAGAACACAATAAAATATCAATGTTAAAAAGATCTACATTCAAATATCAATGTCTATTTCATCTAACCATTTATATTTTAAAAAAATCAGATACTAGACCAGTATATGTCCTCAATTTGGAGCCAATCAAGATGTGATCTACAGTTTGTCAGTTGGTTGAAGTACATCTGAAAACAGAGATAATTGCTTTACACAATCCTCGTTTCTTCGGACAAAAACAATAAACATGTAATTTGGCATAATCAATCCAAAAGCTTAGAGTATTGGGCAATGTCCACCTTAAAATGCAGTAAGACTTTGGTTTGGGGTGAAATCTTGACAGGTTCTGGAGAACTGGTAGCAGAAATTTCGAGTAGCTCGGAGAACTGGCAAATGCCACATCTGGCTGGCCCCAGAGTGGAATGGGAATGGGGATTTTGCAGTATCCTTCCCCTGCCACACCCACCAAGCCACAACCACCAAGCCACACCACGGCCCATCCAGCCACACTCACAGAACCGGTAGTAAAAAAAAATGAATTTCATCACTGCTCTGGTTTACCATCTTTGTTTTTTTGGTGTCATCGAGCAGATGTGACATAGTGGGTAAGAAAGTGAGTGGTACATAGGAAATTCCTAGTTCAAATTAGTTGCTATTATGAACAGATGTGGCATCCTTTAGCACATCCCTGGAAGCTTTAGTTCCTTACTTGCAGAATAACCTCAGGGAGTCCAGCAGGACATTAGCATTGCACAGGAAGCACTTCGAGCTCTGCAATATGCTCTCGCAAAATGAAGGATTCTTGTTATGGCAAATGAGGAATTGTAACAAAAAATCTGGTTGAAACCATTACTGTTTATTATTATTATTTATTTTACCTTCCACCCTGCACTGGAATGTAGTCTGAAATCCCAAGAGGAAGGTCATGCTTCCCAGAGGGCAAAGAGGAAGTGGAGCTTGGAAAACTTGGAAGTAGAAAAAGAGCAAAGGTAGCCATTCCTTAGCAGTTCATGAAGTATATCTGTAGTTAGGCAGATGGTTACTTTAGTCTGGCAAGAATGTAGGTAATAATAATAAAGAAGCTACTCAGAAGTAACTCCACATGTCTTTATTGATTCTTGGCACTTTAGATAGTCATTGATTTTCAGATTAGGCAACTATCAATGGACTTCAACTCCCAGAATTCTCCAGCCAACACTGCTCTCTCCAAGGGTGTCTTCAAATTGGCAACTTTAAGACTTGTGAACATGGCTAGCTGGAGAATTCTGGGAGTTGAGGTCCACAAGTCCTGTCAAGTTTGGAAATCCCTGCTCTACCCCAACAGCTCACCACATCATTTTTTCTCAATGTCAAATATCTGTTCTCATCAAGAGGATGGAAGGAATGGAATTTGCATTCTGACACTGATGCATATTTTGTCCCTGTGTTCCCTTGTATGTAGGGTGGGGAGATTTAGGATAAATGGGAGAAAGCATTTCTTTAACAAGAGTTAAATTGATGTATCTGATAAAGCATAAGGCTAGAGTCCTACCATAGATATGAAACCCAATGGATGTCCTTGTGTTAGTCATTCTCGCTTGGCCCTAGAAAGTTTAGGGTAAACCCAGGGGTGAAATTCAGCAGGTTCTGATAGGTTCTTGAGAACCGGTAGCGGAAATTATGAGTAATTTGTAGAACTGGCAACTACCACTTCTGGGTGGTCACAGAGTGAGATGGGAATGGAGATTTGGCAGTATCCTTCCCTTGGAGTGGGGAAGGAATGGAGATTTGGCAGTATCCTTCTTATGGAGTAGGGAGGAGATTTTGCAGTATCTTTCCCCTGGAGTGGGGAGGGAATGAAGATTTTGCAGTATCCTTCCCCTGTCATGCCCACCAAGCCATGCCCACAGAAATGTTAGTAAAAAGAATTGAATTTCACTACTGGGCAAACCTCTTTAAAAGATATATTCCAAGAAAACTATCAGGACTAGTTCAAGCAGTTGGCAGAACTCAACACTTATCTGAAGGTACATACCCATATAGAAAACCCTTTAACGCATGATTAATTAGGGAGATTTGCTGCCACATGAGATGAGGATGATCCTATCATCAGTGTAGATGTTTTCCAAAGTGTTGCAGAAAAATGACAGGCTTTAGACTTCTCAGGATGCAGGAAAAGTTTATTTGGCAGCCAGGTTCAGAAAGCTAGCCCATGGCTAGCATTGCAAGTTCTGAACAACCTTCATTATTGAAGCACACGTTCTTATACATTCTCAAAAGCATTGCAACACGGAAATACTTAACTCATTTCTTATTGGTTATTTTGGGGGAAAAGCCTTATAAGTAGATGAGGGTCTTACTTCTCCTTTTGTTACAGGTATGGACTATGTGTCATTAACGAACTTTATCTGAACCTTGTGGGTTGGACTTTCGACATTGGGACGTTGGCTAGAACACCTTGTGGTTAGAGGCTGATGACATTTCCTTTAAGCAGACTTCTAACTGTCCCTTTTATGCCATGTCTTCATTCTTATATTTTTAATCCATATTTTATTCCACTTTAAAAGTGACTGGACAAATTCCTAAACAATGGGCTTAATAGTTCCTGCTTGAGATGACTGTTCCATATTTCCAGATCTCAGGTGACCAATTCTAGAGATGGAGCAATGTAACAGAAGAAGCTTTTTCTTCCCTATTTCTGAACTTCCTGGATACATCTGGTTGGTTGGCTACTCTGGAAGAAAGAGAACTGGGTTATATGGACCTTCCATCATTCTCTCCCACTGTTTGAATTGTGATATTGAGTTTCAGTTTCGCTTGCTAGATGGCAGCCTGCCATAAACTATGGGGAAAGGGAACTATTGGAATCACAACGAAGTGGGGAAACTGAAACTACTCATCATGCCATCCTGAGAAATCAGTTCATTGCTCCTAGGCAGAGGCCTGGGAGGGAAATAGAATGACTTGCCATCCAGCCTGCCAGACCAGGGACCATTACCAAAACAAATTAGAGTAGAATAGTATAGCAGAGTTGGAAGGGACCCTGAAGGTCTTCTAGTCCAACCCTCTGCCTAGACAGGAAATCCTATACCTTTTCAGACAAATGGTTATCCAACATCTTCTTAAAAACTTCCAGTGTTGGAGCATTCATAACTTCTGGAGGCAAGTTGTTCCGCTGATTAATTGTTCTAGCTGTCAGGAAATTTCTCCTCAGTTCTAAGTTGCTTCTCTCCTTGATTAGTTTCCACCCATTGCTTCTTGTTCTACCCTCAGGTACCTTGGAGAATAGTTTGACTCCTTTTTCTTTGTGGTAACCCCTGAGATATTGGAACACTGCTATCATGCCTCCCCTAGTCCTTCTTTTAATCAAACTAGACATACTCAGTTCCTGCAATCGTTCTTCATATGTTTTAGCTTCCAGCCCCCTAGTCATTTCCTTGACTAGACAATAGACAGACTGGAAAGAGGAGGCACTGGAAAAGGGAAAGTTAAGTAGGGAACTTTTGTGTGTAAACTTCAGTTCTGGCTTTACTGTATTGTAACCACTCGATCTTTAGCAAAATTATACCTTTCACACAAATGGAGTTGAGGGTCTTTTTTTCTTCTCAGGGATCCAGGTTGGGGCAGGTGTGACACCCACCGACCCAAGATTCAGAGTTTATATGCTCTACTTAATCTTGAATGTGTTTTCACTTGCACTCTGTGTTTAATAATATCTGAAGATGATCCCACAGGCATTAAACAGGAACATTTGACAAGCACGTATGGGTCTGTCTCACTGCTGTTTCTTACACTGCTCTTGTTTCAGCAACTCTAGAAATCTTCAGTTTTTTTAAAAAAAATTACAGTATGGTGATAGAGAAATACATGTTCTTCTAGTTCCTCCCTGTTACCATAGCAATCATTCTTCCAGTGCAAAAACACATGTGGGGCCCCTGTTAAACCCACTAGAAAGCTATCTAACAAAAATCAAGAGAGCCCTTTTGTTACAGATACCAATGGATTTTCCTCCCCCTTTGGCCCCCTTAATGATTGGTAAAATTCTGGAAGGAGGTTTCATAATTGTAGAACGTTGGTTGCTCCCCTGCTGTATGGAATTATTCCCATGATTTTTCTGATCACCACTCTTCTTTGTTGCCTTTCTGAACTGTTGTTCAGAACTGTTGTTTTTGAACTGTTGTTGTTTTTGAACTGTTGTCCTGCGCTTGTTTAAATATAAATTGCTTTTACATTAGGGCATTCTTTCTTACCTTCATAACTGATGTAGGAATAATTATGCATGCCTAAACTAATCATTTTGAAACTCTCTATTAATGAGCTTCTCCAGATATTTACTTATATGCTGTCACTCAAGTCCTCATACAGTGTCCTCTTTATGATGCCCCAATATAGCAAGAGCACTTAGATTTCTTGGTCGCCACGATGTAAAAAAGATGTGGAGACTCTGGAAAGAGTGCAGAGAAGAGCAACAAAGAGGATTAGGGGACTGAAGGCTAAAACATATGAAGAACGGTTGCAGGAACTGGGTATGTCTAGTCTAGTGAAAAGAAGGACTAGGGGAGACATGATAGCTGTGTTCCAATATCTCAAGGGTTGCCACAAAGAAGAGAGAGTCAAACTATTCTCCAAGGCACCTGAGGGCTTGGAGCAGGTCAAGAAGCAATGGGTGGAAACTAATCAAGGAGGGAAGCAACTTAGAACTGAGGAGAAATTTCCTGAAAGTTAGAACAATTAATCAGTGGAACAACTTGCCTCCAGAGGTAGTGAATGCCCAAACACTGGAAGTTTTTAAGAAGATGTTGGATAGACATTTGTCTGAAATGGTATAGGGTTTCCTGCCTAAGCAGGGGGTTGGAATAGAAGACCTTCAAGGTCCCTTCCAGCTCTGTTATTCTATATTCTATTCTATTCTATTCTATTCTGCTTCACGGTGCTTAACAGCCTTCTCTAAGTGCTTTACAGAGTAAGCCTATTGCCCTCAACAATCTGTGTCCTCATTTTACCAACCTCATGGATGGATGGCTGAGTCAACCTTGATCTAGTCAGGATCAAACCAGATTCACTTAATAATTGTGTTACTAACTTAACAACTGCAGAGATTCAATAATAATAGAGTTGGAAGGGACCTTTGAGGTCTTCTAGTCCAGCACCTCTATTCAAGCAGGAGACTCTATATGATTGCAGATAGATGTCCAGTCTTTTCTTTAAAACCTCCAGTGATTAAACCCCTACAGCTTCTGAAGGCAAGCTGTTCCACCGATTAATAGTTTTCACTGGTAGGAAATTTTTCCTTAATTCCAGGTTGCTTTTTTTACTTGGTTAGATTCCATCCATTGCTTCTTTTCTTGCCTTGCCTTCTGGTGCTTTGGAAAATAAGTTGACCCCTCTTGTTTGTGGCAAATTGTCTTCAAATTATGGACTACAACTATCATGTCATTCCTTAACAATTGTGGCAAGGAAGATTGTAAAATGGGGCAAAACTCATTTAACAGCTATCTTGCTTAGCAACAGAAATGTTGGTCACAATGCTGGTCGTAAGTTGAGGACTACTTATAATTGTTATGTCAAACTATCTCTCTTTTTTACTGCAAAGGGTGCTCAAAGACCATGGTAAGGCTGTTTAATATTCACTGACACCATTGGTGTCTGAAGGGGGAAACTGCAATTCAGCAAGAGGCAAAATAGGACACACTGTATTTTTCAGAGTATAAGATGCACCGGAGTATAAGACACACCAAGGTTTTGAAGAGGCAAATAAAAAAAAAGTTTTTGTACTCTGCAAACCTCCCCAAAACGGCCCATTTTTCGCAAAAATGGACACATTTCCCTCCCGCCCAAAAGGCATGCATAGCCTTTAGGAGGCTTGCAGAGTGCTTGGGGGTGGGGGGGGAATAAAAAACAGCCCGTTTTTTGTAAAAAAAAAAAAAAAAAGAGGGGGGCATGGATAGCCTTTAGGAAGCTGATAGAGTGCTTCTGGGGGCTGGGGTTTTTTACATTGAGCAAAAAATGGGCTGCTTTTCTCAATTTCTGCCCTTCCCAGCCCCCAGAAGCTCTCTGGAAGCCTCCTAAAGGCTCTGCACGGCCATTTTGATGAAGGGGCGGGGTTTCGGGAGGCAAAAAATACTGTATTCAGTGTATAAGATGCACCCAGATTTTCAGCCTCTTTTTTGAGGGAAAAGGCTGCGTCTTATACTCTGAAAAATATGGTATATATGCACCAGGATCACACAGACATTGAACAGAAAGAGGCCTTGCAACACAACCTTCTCCCTTTTACCTTGCCAGTTTAGCCCATTCTGCTGCTTAATTCTCAAATACAGCTCATCTGTCTGGAACCTGCACTACATATCGGACATTAATACAATTGAACAAGTCCAGAGGTATTTCCCAAGAAGAATCCTCCACTCCTCTGCTCCCAACAGAATCCCTTATGCCACCAGGCTTGAAATTTTGGGTTTAGACAATTTAGAACTACGCCGCCTTCGGTCTGACCTACGCGTAGTACATAAAATTATCTGCTACAATGTCCTACCTGTCAATGACTACTTCAGCTTTAACCGCAACAATATACAAGCACACAATAAATACAAACTTAAGGTAAACTGCTGCAAACTCGATTGCAGAAAATATGACTTCAGCAACGGAGTGGTCAATGCCTGGAATGCTCTACCTGACTCTGTGGTTTCTTCCCCAAACCCCAAAAACTTTAACCTTAGACTGTCTACTGTTGACCTCACCCCATTCCTAAGAGATCTGTAAGGTCTGTAAGGGGTGTGGATAAGCACACCAATGTGCCTACCGTCCCTGTCCTAATGTTCCCTTTGATTCGTATCCATTTCATGTATTCAAAACCATGTTTATACTTATATCTGTTATCTAATACATGTTTAACTAAATAAGTAAATAAATGCAAAATAAATAAATAAATAAATAAATAAATATTTGTACCCATTTCTTGTGTTCTTATTTATGTTTATTCCTATTCCTGTTATTTTGTATAGTGACAAAATAAAAAAGAAAATAATAATAAAATAAAATAAATAAAATAATAATAAAATAAAATAAAAATGTCTGGTTCTCATATGGTCTCGGCAATTTCTTTGATTTTGATCTTTTCTGTGAAGTCAACTATTATGGTTTTGTATGTAATTTGTGAGGGATATTATAGCTCAGCCCAAGGTCTTCTGGGCAGTGTGAATGAATGATGATTCTTCTCCATTCCACATGTTGAATCAAATGACTGGCTTAACATGACCTGAGTGGAATTTGGAAGTTTGTTATTCAGTATACTATGGAAAGTTACTCATTGTCCTAGGAGTGGTGTAATCTAGCAATGTCATTAAGTTGGCATGCTTGCCATACTATAGCTGGGAGAGCTGAGTCAGGAAAGTTGTCACTTCCTTGCCAAGGACCCTTTCTGCTGTTTTATTGAGTCATTACCAGCGGAATTAAGGATGAAGACAAAGAAAACTGGGGAGAAAGGAACATGCCCAACCTCACCTTTTAGGCTTCCCTTGAACCAGCCTTTCAGCCAGAATAGCTCAAACTGGAATAACTGGGGCCCAAAGATTTGGTCTCCATCGCAGAAATGAATGAATCAATTTTTATTATGGTCACAGAGCAGCAAATAAAAGCATTAAAACAACAATAATACCATGTTTCCCTGAAAGTAAGACAGGGTCTTATTTTCTTTTGACCCCTGAAATAAGCACTTGGCCTTATTTTGGGGGCAGTCTTATTATTTTTGAGGTGCAGGAGGGGGCGAGCATGGCCACCTCATGGCTGCTGCTGTGTTGCAATATTTTTGGGGAGGATTTATTTTTAGGAGAGAACTTATTTTAGTGCAGGCGCTCAAAAGCCTGATTGGGCTTATTATCCAGGGAGGTCTTATTTTTCAGGGAAACAGGGTAGTAAAAAGTAAAGTAAAAGATGGACAGAATAATGTATAGCAATTGGTGGAGGATTAACATTGGGCAGTGAAACTTTGCCTACCGTATTTTTTGGAGTATAAGACACACCTTTTTCCCTCAAAAAAGAGGCTGGAATCTGGGTGCGTCTTATACATTGAATACAGCATTTTTTGCCTCCTGAAACCCCCCCTTCACCAAAATGGCCATGCATAGCTTTTAGGAGGCTTTCAGAGGGCTGTTTTTCGCTCAATTTTGCCTCCCCCTCAGCCCCCAGGAACACTCTATAAGCCTCCAAAAGCTATTCATGTCCTTTTTTTGGAATAAAAATGGAGGCGTTTTCACGGAAAAGGGGCCATTTTTGGGATCTGCAGAATGCAAAAACTTTTTTTTAATTTGCCTCTTCAAAATCTTGGTGCGTCTTATACTCTGAAAAATACAGTAATTTTACCTACAGTGTAGCAGAATTTGAAGAAACTACTTCATACAATCTGATAACAACTACAGAAAGCAATGCAAGTTTGACACACAGAAAGCAATGCACATTTAATGTGCGGTGATAGAGATGTGAGGATGAATAAAAAGTTGTCAGCATGAATATTCAAAAAGGGGTAGGGTTTTCCCCTTGCATCATTTTCCTGGTTTTTATGATCTCCTGCAGATGATTCTAGTCCATTCTCAACCACTAGGTGACTTTGGGTAGATCAGTATCTACTTTTTCAGCTCAGCCTAATTTTATTTTATTTAAGTATTTATTTGTATCCTGCCTTTATTGTTTTTACAAGTAACTCACATATCCATCACATCGTCCTCCTCCTATTTCTCCCCCCAAAACTGTTGGGTACTGAGGATTTAACAGCTGCCAGCTGATACAGGGTTAAACTGTAAGCTGTTGTAAGGTTGTAAGCTGTAAGCCCGAAGCTGATGCAGTGAGAATGATTCAGCAGTAGTATGTCTACAAATATAGGTGGACAGTAGAGAGCAGGTCTCTCTCTCTCTCTCATTGTGTATTTTTTTATCTCCTTGTGTCTGAGCTGAATGGTAAGAGAATTTATCTCCTGCATGTATAGTTTGTATATAAACCACTATTAATTGTCTGAAGGCTCTGTGTGCTCCTGGGGTTTATCTCATAATACTAGTCACACTGCCAAGACTTCTGACAAAAACAACTCTGTCACATGAGTTGGGCTGAGAGAAAGTGACTGGCCCAAAGTCACCCAACTGGCTTTCATGCCAAAAGCAGAACTAGAATTCACTGGCTCCCTGTGATTGGCCCAAAGTCACCCAATCCAGATTTCATGGCTAACTGAAACTTGAATCCACCGTCTCTGTCTTTCTAGCCTTGTGCCTTTGTCATTAGACCAAACTGGTTCTTTTCACAAGTTTGCGGTTGGGAAAAATAGGAGAGAATGAAAAATTTGCCACCTGGAGTTGCTGAATTAAAGGGAGGATATAAATCTAGTAAACACATACAATATAAGCATAATAACTCCTTTTATGGTTAATTAGCACAGCACAGTAACCTCTGTAATGCACACAGTATCACATATGTTGCTATCTTCAAGGGAAGAAGAAGGAAAGCAACATTATTTAGATGATGACATGACTCATGCAAATCATAGAGTAACATTATTTGCACAAGGGTGTCATAATGCCCATGATGTCATTAGACACCTAAGGCCACTGAGAACAATTACTTTAATCATCCTTTCAGTAGCATTTCTCACTTAAGAACACAGAGCCTTCCAAAAACATTTCTAAAAAGCTCTAGGTTCAAAAAAGAATCTTCTATGAAAGAAACTGGTATTGGTACAAAAGAGGATTTGGTATTAAATCTGATTTTATCAATAGTATTTTTTTTTACAAGTGGCCGTGATGAATAACATCATGTAATGGTCATTACCATCTGAGCATGTGCTGATCAGAATTCATCAAAGTCTGCTTAAACCCAACCATCAGGAACTGCCAGCATCCCTTTGTTGTGATTTTCAGATTTTAACCACCCTTTATGCAACAGACCTAAAAACGTCAAGGAAAACATCATTGTTTCATGATGCTCAACGCCACACTGCAGAGCTTTACAGGGCATATACTTTGCTCTCTTTTCAGCACCACGGAGAGCTCCTGCAATTGTCCCAGGCCAGTGATGACGAAACTTTTGGAGACCGAGTGCCCAAACCGCAACCCAAAACCCACATATTTATTGCAAACTGCCAACACAGCAATTTAATCTGAATAATGAGGTTTTACTAACTAAAATAATGGTAAACAAGGCAGAGCTCAGCTAATTGTTCTAAGAAAAATGTGATAAATGCACATTTATGCCCCTTCATTTCTCTCTCTCTCCCCCTTTTCTGTTTCTGTCTCTTTCTTCCCCCCCTCTCTCTTTCCCTCCCTCCCTCTCCTCATCTCTCTCTCCTTCCCTCTCTTTCTGTCTCTATTTCCCCCTCTCTCTGCCTTTTTCTTTCTTTCCCTCCCCCTCTCTCTTTCCCTCCCCCTCTCTCCTTCCCTCCCTTTCCTTCTCTCTTTCCATCCCCCTCTCTTTCTTTCTTTCTTTCTTTCTTTCTTTCTTTCTCTCTCTCTCTCTTTCCCCCCTCTCTGTCTTTCTCTCTTTTTCTTATCCTCCCTCTTTCTCTCTCTTTCCTTCCCTCTCTCTCTGCCTTTCTCTGTTTCTCTCTCTCCCCCCTCTCTGTCTTTCTTTCCCTTCCCCCTCTCTCTGCCTCTCTTTTTCTCCCCCTCTTTCTGTCTTTCTCACTCTTTCTCTTTCTCTCCCTCCCTCTCTCTCTCTCTCTGTCTCTCTCTGTCCAGTCCCATCTATCTATCTATCTATCTATCTATCTATCTATCTATCTATCTATCTATCATATATCTATCTATCTATCTATCTATCTATCTATCTATCTATCTATCTATCATCTATCTATCTATCATCTACCTATCTATCTATCTATCTATCTATCTATCTATCTATCTATCTATCATCTATCTATCTAGACACCCACCTTCCCTCTCCCTCTCTCTCCCACTCTCCCTGAGTGCTGTTCCCTCCTCGGAGGTGACCAGCAAGCAAACAAATATGGTGCTCCAACTACGTCAGAACACCCATCTCTGGCCAGTGAGAGTGGAGCAGGCAGGACACACATCTTCTTCACTGCCAGGGTGGTGGTGACACTAGCCAGGAGGGACATGCAAGCTGAACATTTGGAGCTGCACTCAGCTGAGTGTGCAAGTGGGCCTGGTGAGGCTGCTTAGCAGGGAAGGAGGGCCCAGCCTATTTGGTTCATTTCAGCACAGGGTCCATGCCTTTCAGCATTCAACCCTCAAAGACTCCTTTAGGGTAGCTGGGAGGGGAGAGCTATCACCCGACAGGGAGTTGCAGTAGAGGGATGAAAGAGCTTGCAGCTTACCAACATCCACCCCTATGTGCTGAGGTGACGGCACATATGCCCAGAGAGAGAGCTCTGCATGCCACCTCTGGCACGTGGGCCATAGGTTCTCCAATCGGGTCTTAGGCTTTACATTGCACATTTCAATCTACTATTCTGAATTATTGTAAGTTTCACTTTCTTGTGACATCTGATCTTAGTGGTGTATTGATTAACTTTTCATTTGACTTCGCAGCAAACTGCCCAAAGACCTCTTTGTTTTATGGGTTGGTATGGAAAAAGGACATGCAAACAATATCTAAATAAAAATATGCATCCTGACTCCTAATCTCAAATACATTTGGCTGTCATCCACTAGATTCACTTATTCACAGTCTCACTCAACTGATTGTGATCATTCCAGAACATCTAGCATGTTCTGGACTGACCACAATCAATTTAGTGAGACTTCAGTTGTTGTTCAGTCTCTAAGTCGTGTCCAACCCTCCAGTCAGCCCCCCTGTTACAGGAATGGTTACAGGAACTGGGCATGGCTAGTCTGGTGAAGAGAAGGACCAGGGGAGACATGATAGCAGTCTTCCAATATTTATGGGGCTGCCCCAGAGAGGAGGGGGACAAGCTATTTTCCAAGGCACCTGAAGGCCAGACAAGGAATAGTGGATGGAAACTGACCAAGGAGAGATTCAACCTAGAAATAAGGAGGAACTTTCTGACAGTGAGAACAATCAACCAAATGGAACAGAAGTTCACTTCGGATGTTGTGGGAGCTTCATCACTTGAGACTTTCAAGAAGAGATTGGACTGCCATTTGTCAGAAATGGTTTACGGTCTCCTGCTTGAACAGGGTGTTGGACTAAATGACCTATAAGGTCCATTCCAACTCTGTTAATCTGTTAAATCTGTTAAAGTGATACCATGCCAATAGACTGATAATCCAAAAGATTCTTGATTGTGCAGAGATGGATAAATTCACATTGGAGTTAAGGGACAAGAAAGACTCAGAATATTATACAGTTTGGGAAAACTGGTATCAATGAATAAATAATAGGAACATGAAACATATAGCTTAGAAACATAGATGTATAGATATAGGAATAAATAGGAATGTATAAAATGTATTTGAATAACAAATGGTTATGTTACTACTGTCAAAAAGGATTGTAACTTAAACTATTTTAAAGGTATTTGTATTTTAAAGTTTTTAATTTTCAATAAAGTTTAAAAAAATTAAAAACAAAAGAAAAAGAAATCTTTAAATTTGTCTCCCAGAGTTTGCCCAAACTCATTATTTACTGTATTGATGGCACTATCTAACCATCTCATCCTCTGCCACTCCCTTTTTCCTTTTGCCTTCCATCTTTCCCAGATATTACAGTCTTTTCCAATGAGTCCTTTCTTCTCCTTAGGTGGCCAAAGCATTTGAGCTCCAGCTTAACTATCTGTCCTAGCAGGATTGATTTCCTTTAGGATTGACTGATTTCATCTCCTTGCAGTCCAAAGACCAAGGACTACAGGTTAAATTGTGTGTACTTCAAATAGTTCAGCACCTCATGCCTTCCGAGACCAGCTGTTAGAATCCAGAATGCTGCTTATTTTAGCTCGGATTGAAAATTTGGAATCATCTGATTCCTATCCTAATAGTGGAGCTTGGGATATCACTCAGAGTAGGAAAAGGAGAAAAATAGAGAAAGATCAACTGACTCACCTTTGTCACAACCAACCTGGATCTTTGCTCATTTGCATCTGCTTCCTGCATAAATAATTTGTACACGTTTGAAAGCTGTTCGGTGGAAAGATTTTTTTTCGTTTGTTTGAAAAGCCAGCTTCTGGCAATTATTGAGCCCGGCAGCAGTTTATTTAATGTGATGAGGAGTAATTATTGTCCACCCCCCTCCCCCCCACCAGCATGTGGAAGGAACATTCAATTCTGTTTTGTTCCTCACTAAAAGGTCGCTTTATAATTTTAGTATTATGTTGATAAATGCCAGTAATGAAATGGTTTGGTGTTTTATTGCCGGCATTAATGCTCCATTTCTGTCTGATGGTTTAATATCAATGTATAATTTCTCCTTGTTATTTGAAATGAACATTTCAAAGGCTTCTGCACTTCAACTGTTCTTTTCAGAAATGCGTTGGGCTTTGGGCTTTGTCTCGCAGTGGTGGCTTTTGTCCTTTGCCACCAAGGAGTTGACACCTCCTTGCCACATGAGAATGACTAATGGAGCCATTTCCCAGCAGGACCTCTTGGAAAGCTGACCCCCGAGGTGGCTCCACACACACAACAATGATGTTAACAACCAAGTATGCTTTTTTTTGAAAGTACAGAGGAAACAACCAGGGGAGGAAGAGGGGAAATGATTTTCTTTGAACCAACTTGGATATTTCTTTTCACTGGTGTGAATGACACACACAGACAACAAAGATGATTAGAGGGCTGGAGCCTAAAACATACAAAGAATGGTTGCAGGAATTGGGTGTGTCTGGTGCAGGGGTTGGCAACCTTAAACACTCAAAGAGCCACAAAGGTCCTACCCGGAAGCCCGCATTTCAATTCTGGAGCTGACCAGAAGTCCAGTTCCACCACCATAGAGTCTCCTCCAGGTGTGGTGTCCTTTTTCCTCTGCCTGTCCTAACTGAAAGCCCTATCAATTGTGGAGCCAACCAGAAAACCCACCCCTTGCCATAGAATCTCCTCCTGGTGCAACATGCTTCTCCCTCCAACTGGAAGGTCCTCTCAAAATTGTTGTGCCAACTGACAATAGGGAGGCGCAGCAGAGGGATGAAAGAGCCACATATGGCTCCAGAGCAGCTGGTTGCTGACCCTTGTTCTAGTGAAAAGAAGGATTAGGTGAGATGTGATAGCAGTGTTCCAATATTTGAGGAGCTGACACAAAGAAGAGGGTGTCAATCTATTCTCCAAACAGTGACCAGAAACCTACTAGAATAGGACAATTGTCATGAAGGCATTGCAACTCTTGAATTCTTCTCTAGTGTAGGCTTTACCTGAAACCAAAGAAGAGGTCTTGATTCTTTGTTGTGACAGAGCAGATGGATGGCACACCATCTCTCTCTCTCCATCCATCCATCCATCCATCCATCCATCCATCCATCTATCATCTATCTTTATCTCTATCATCTCTATCTCACTACTTGCTGGTATCTAGCCATCTTCCTTTTAGAAGAGATCTGAAAATAGAAAGCCTGGTATACTTTCCTGTGAGTGGCTACTCTTGCTTAATCAGCCTTTTTTTTAAAAAAAAAATCAAAATTCTGTTGGCTTTGTCTCTTTTGGGTTAGAAAAGTGATGGTGAACCTTTTTATTGTTGGGTGCCAAAAATGCAAGCCAGCACCCATAAGGCAAAGCATGTTCCACATGCGCATGTGACCACAACCCCCCTCACTCCCCCCTACATGCGCAGCACTGCTCGCATCCAAGCTGAGCTTGGTATTTCCTCCAGGAGGCCAGGGGAGTCTGTTTTTGCCCTCCCCAAGTTCCAGGAAAGCCTCTGAAGCCTAGGGAGAGTGAAAAACAGGCCCAAAGGGCCTACTGGGAGTTTGTGTGAGATACATCTCAAGTGAGGTACTAATACCACTCTATAAAGCTTTTGTAAGACTCCACCTAGAATACTGCATCCAGTTTTGGTCACCACACTATAAAAAAGATGTTGAGACTCTAGGAAGAGTGCAGAGAAGAGCAAACAGCATGATTAGGGGACTGGAGACTAAAACATTGGGAACACTCCCCCCTCCCTGATTTAATGATTTGGAAAGGGTTTTTTTATGTAGGATGGTAAGTCCTTTTTTCCATAATCAATTAAATACCCTGGTTCAGATTGAACTAATTTTCAGTATCAAGCAAATAATTTGAAAAACATGAAACTGATGATCTGAACTGAATCAATAATTTGAATGGGATCAAAGCCAGTTCACCCAACAAACACTTCCTTTCTGCATTCAATAGAAAGTGAGCTGGCCATGGTGCTGATCTCCTAGAAACTCTCCTGCTGAACTTATCTCACATGGAGCTTAATTTAGATTGATGGAATAATGGATGGAAATTGAACAAGGAGAGATTCAAGCTGGAAATAAGGAGGGACTTTCTGACAGTGAGAACAATCAACCCATGGAACAGAAGTTGCATTCAAAAGTTGTGGGAGCTTCATCACTGGACGCTTTCAAAAAGGGACTAGACTGCCATGTAGAAATGGTGTAGGGTTTCCTGCTTGGGCTGTGGGGGAGGTTAGATTAGATGATCTACAAGGTACCTTCCAACTCCAATCTGTTAATATAGATAATCTGTTAATGTCTTTTCTTCTTTTTAAATTGTATCATTTTTTGTTGCATCAAAGAAGCCCTATGGCACAATGGTTAGAATGCGGTATTGCAGGCAAACTCTGCCCACAGCCTAGATTTCGATCCTGATGGAGCTCGAAATTGACTCATGCTTCCATTCTTCTGACGTCGTTGAAACAATGACCCAAATTGTTTGGGACAATATGTGGACTCTGTATAAACTGCTTAGAGAGGGCTGTAAAGCACTATGAAGCAGTATATAAAGTACTATTGCTATTATATTTGTTTAATTATATTATTATATTTGTAAGTCACCCAAGGTCATATATATGAAAAGATTAGCTATATAAAATTTAAAAATAAACAATGAATAAAAGGCAAGGATTGTGGGATTGTGAGATGATTATATAGAGATACAACAATATACTGTATATTCCATAGGATATAAACAAATCCTAAACAAATAATTCCCTCAACACTGTCAAACTATTTACTAAGTCTGCACTACTATTAATCTTATCATTGTTCCTATCACCCATCTCCTCCCACTTATGACTGTATGACTGTAACTTTGCTGATTGTATCCTTAAAATTTATATTGCTTGTTTCCTAATATTATTTGATTGCTTATTTGTATGCTATGACTACCGTGTTTCCCTGAAAATAAGGCAGGATCTTATTTTCTTTTGACCCCCAAAATAAGCGTTTGGTCTTATTTTTGCGGAGGTCTTAATATTTTTGAGGTGCAGGAAGCAGCGAGCATGGTCACCTCATGGCTGCTGTTGGGTTGCAATATTTTCGGGGAGGGCTTGTTTCCAGGGAGGGCTTATTTTAGCATATGTGCTCAAAAGACCATTTGAGCTTATTATCTGGGGAGGTCTTATTTTCAGGGAAACAGGGTATCATTAAGTGTTGTACCTTATGATTCTTGATGAATGTATCTTGTCTTTTTATGTACACTGAAAGCATCTGCACCAAAGGCAATCACACTTGGCCAATGAAGAATTCTATTCTATTCTATTCTATTCTATTCTATTCATATAAATCATAATACCTTGTTAATTTATCTGAGCCATTTGTGTATGATGTGAGAAGGAGATATATTTTTACACCAAAGAATGATTGTGGATGGAGGTAGAGTGGTTCACAGGCCTTTTATCTATCTGCACTGATAATTTTTTTCTTTTTCCTCTTTTTCTTAGAATCCTTAGAAGGACCTTTTGTGAAAAATGAAGAAGAATACTTGACCAGTATTCTTGTCAACAAGATCCATCACATTTTGTTGGCAGAAAGTGCTAACCAACTTCCACAAAGAAGAGGCAACCTACTGTGTGTCTGCTTTCACTTCCCAATTTTTTCTAAATTGCAACAGCAAACATGCTACTCTTTGGCTTCTATACTAGAGCTATGCAATGATCTCATTTGGAAGACAATTCAGTTTAACTTGATGGTATCCAGTTTCTGTATGGACAATATGGCTTTAATTGTTGGATCAAATTGGGAACACTCCCCGCTACCTGATTTAATGATTTGGAAAGGCTTTTTATGTAGGAAGGTAAGTCCATAAATTAAATGCTCTGAATCAGATTGAACTAATTTTCAGTATCAAGAAAATGATTTGAAAAACATTAAACTGATGATCTGAACTGAATTGATAATTTGAATCGGATCAAAGCCAGTTCACCCAACAAGGACTTTCCTTTTGCATTCAATTGAAAGTGAGCTGGCCATGGTGCTGATCTCCTAGAAACTTTCTGGTTGAACTTATGTGGACCTTAGTTTAGATTATCCCCAAGACCATGAAGATAAAAACTAAGTCCTGAATTAACGATATAGGGTTGGTCCACGTAATATGCCAGACTGAAATTTGTAATTTATAGTGTTGTATGAAATAAGCAAGAATATTGGATTATGATGGAAGAGATCCAGGTTAAGGTGCACCATTAGTCATGAAACTCACCGGGTTTCTTCGAGTTAATCACTTACTTTCTGTAAAGTTGTATGAGAATAACATGAAAGGCAGGGGGAAGTTTAATTCCCTGGAGAAAAGGGGTATATACATGTAATGCACTACATCAAACACATCTCAGATGAGCATAAAATTGAGCCACCAAGGATCAGATCATATTTCAATTTCAGATGTAATATTTTAGCTATGCTTCTATTTCAGCTGATTGATTTATTATTTTGTCTGTGATATTTTTATGTTACTCGGCTTCCAGTGCACTTAGCAATGTGGGTCAAGACAACCGAGGGTTAAAAACAGTGAAATGCTGGCAAATAATCCAGATGATTACTTGAGAGAGAATAATTGATTACTTGATTATTTGACAGATTGATTACTTGAGAGATTGCTTGAAAGGAACATTTGGTTTAGTAGTTAAGGCACCAAGCTAGAAATACTGTAGCTATAACAGTAGTGCTTAGACTTCTATTCAAGTGCTTTACAGTGGTGGTCCCCAACCTTTCCAGCTCCATGGATGGTAGTGGCAATGGCAGTGGCAGCAGTGGGGCAGGAGGAGATGGTTTCATGCATATACCTAACATTTGTGCAAAGGGATCTTTGTATGTTCACTTGCATATCTGGGCCCTGGACCAGTACTGCTATGCAGACTGGGGATTGGGAGCCACTGCTTTATGGCATTCTCTGAGTGATTTACAGTATCAGCATAGTGCCCCCAACAATCTGGGTCCTCATTTGACTGACATTGAAAGGGTCGTGAGTTCAAGCTCCACTTCAGCCATGGAAGCCAGCTGGATGACCTCAGGCTGGTCCTTCTCTCTCATCCCAATCCACCTCTCAGAGTTGTTATGTGGAAAACAGGAGGAGGAAGAAGTGTTGGATATATTCACCACCTTGATTTATTTGTAAGAATATGAAAGGCAGGATTCCAATGAATAAACAAAAATAAATAAATGATCACATCGCCAAGCAGCAAGGGTAGATCCTAAAAATCTGACATCCCTCAGAGCCAAACTATACCTTGTTTACAGAAATGTATTAGGTCATTCCTTCATTTGAGATCAGCTGAAAGATTTATACGATCTGAAGAGAAACCAGAGATACCGGTTGCAATGGGATATGGAATCCACCACTGGCATAGGCATACACGGGGGGGGGGGGGAGTGCAGGTGGTGTGGCGCCCCCCCTGCACCCCTTTTTTGGTCCCAGGAGGATTCAGGGAGGCCTGCTAGGCCATAAATGGGATGTGGGGGGGTCACAGGGGCCTGCACACATTGTATTGTGGGTGTGGGCACACATGAACATGCTGTCACACCTGCGCATGCACTTTCGGCACACAAGGACAAAAAGGTTAGCCATCACTGTTCTAAGGGCTTGGCTTTCAGAGAGTCTTCCTTAATGTTACATTTCTTTATTAGAGAGATTCCCGTCTCTGCGGTGTTTCTTTCTTCATTTTATCACCACGTATTTATTTAAAGCAAAACCCTTAATTCAATGGCATCATCATAACTGCATTAGCCATAATTGTACAATTGTTGCATATTCATAATTAGGACACTTATAGATAGGAAGGAAGAGGTGGAATTACATGCACAATCATCCTAGGATCAGCCTCACTAAGTAGGACATTTTAAAAAGAAAAAAGAAATTGGCCTCTTCATCAAAATATCTTATTTAAAAGTATCTCTTTCTTGAAGCACCTACTTTCCATACATGTGACTGTTTTCTGGACATCTGCTTTTAAAAATGTTCTTGAACATTGTGCAGCTATGAGGTTCATGATATATTTTATTCTATTCAGCAAAACTGGAAAGTAACAATTATATACTGGATCACAAAGCTGGGGATTCTGGCACTTGACGTCTAGACATCTTTAAATCACCAAGGATGAGAAACACTGCTCATTCTTATTACACTTTGCATAACAAAGGTGAATAAAAGATAGCGTAGTATTAAAAATACCCCCCCCCCAAATATTATGTGCTTCAGTGATTAGAGAAAAGTCTTACATTGTGTCCATCACATCTTACTAGGAAAATGGGAATTTCAGAACATCTCGTTGTCCTCATGAGAAACTTACATACAGATCAAGATCAGTGGTGGGATTCAACATTTTTTACTACCAGTTCTGTGTGCGTGGCTTGGTGGGTGTGGCATAGCTTGGTGGGCATGGCATGGCTTGGTGAGTGTGGCTTGGTGGGCGTGGCAGGGGAAGGTTACTGCAAAATCCCCATTCCACCCCCCCCCCCTGATCAGCTGGGACTCGGGAGGCAGAGAATCGATCGAAGTGGGGCCAGTCAGAGGTGATATTTACCGGTTCCCTGAACTACTCAAAATTTCCGCTACCAGAACTGGTCAAAACCTTCTGAATCCCACCTCTGATCAAGATACTCCAGTACAAACAAAACATAGTAAAACCAATTGGCTCCTGGTTGGAAGAGGGGTATTACAAGGCTATATATTCTCTCCTTGTCCTAAAGGTGCTTTTTTTCCAAAAGACAACTGGACTTCCTTGGTTAAAGTTAGAACTGATGAAGTTTCTTGGATGAGAGGCAAAATTTTCAAAGGAGGGGAAAAAAAGCAAGGAAGTCCAGTTGCCTTTTGGAAAAAGCCCCTTTGGGACAATCATGACCTGGATGATTGATACTCTCCATAGACATATTATCCCCTTATTTATTCAACCTATATGCCAAATATTTATCAAGGGAAGCTGGTCTAGAAAAAGATGAACATGAGTTACAAAGAAGGAGTCAACCTATACTCCAAAGTACCTGACGCAGGACAAGAAGAAATTGATGGAAACCTATCAAGGAGAGAAGCAATCTAGAACCAAGGAGAAATTTCCTGACAGTGAGAATAATGAACCAGTGGAATGGCTTACCTTTACTAGTTATGGGTGCTCCATTACTGAAGGATTTTAAGAAGAGATTGCAGAGGCATTTCTGCGAAATGCTACATGATGTCCTGTCTGAGCAAGGAGTTGGATTAGAACAGTGATGGCAAAACCTTTCAGCACCAAGTGCCAAAAAGGGAGCATGCACGTGTTCGTCTGGATCACAACCAAGAAGAGGAGCTGCCAGAAAATGTACTTCTAGTTTCTGGAGTGCGCATGTGCGCCAGCCAGCGTCTTCCTATTAGTCCCATCCAGCAGGGCTGCTTCTTCTCTGTGCTGTGCATTTTCTGGGACTTAGAAGAAAGCGGTGGCTTGAATCTGATAAATTGCACAAGAGACACTCTCTCCCCCAGCAAGAGAAGCAGCAAAGAGAAGCGGCCACTGCCCCGGAGAGCAGAGATGGAGTGGGGCAAGCTCCAAAAGCCTGCTCGGTTGACCCTCACCATGTAGCGGAAGCCGTGCATGTGCACGCACTCACATTTTTGGTGAACCGGTTGTTAAGTGGGTTGAATCCAGGGGTGGGTTCCTGCCAGTTCTAACCTCTTCTATAGAAGAGGTTCCACAAATCTACAGTGCCGTTTAGAACCGGTTCCAACTCCCTCCACCCGCCCGTCCATACATCATCAAGATGAAGAGCAAGAGGAGGAATTGTGGGAGTTGAAGTCCGCAAGTCTTAAAGCTGTCAAGTTTGAATATCCCTTGGTTTTTTTTAAAAGGGTTAGGGGTGCAAGGGTCTTGTAACTTGACAGCTTTAAGACATGTGTGCTTCAAATGCCAGAGTTTCTGAGCCAACATTTTGGTTGCTAAGCAAGTGCATTGTTAAGTGAGTTTCACCACATTTTACACATTGGCCATGCCCACCCAGTCACATGGCTGGCAAGCCACTCCCAGCCGGTCACATGGCCAGCAAGCCACTCCCACAAAGCAGGCCATACCTACAGAAGAGGTTCCAAAAAATGTTGAAACCCACCACTGGTTGAATCCCACCACTGATAGGGATGTCTAGAAGGTGGGATCCATATTTCTGTTATCTTTCTCTTGGAAAGAGAGTATTTATCTGCTTATGTATCTGATGATACATAAGAGGAAGTTGACTCTTAGAAACCAAGTAAACAAACTTCTTTTACAGTACTTTGTTGCCTTGGTTTTCAGTGACAATAGCACTCTAAGCTCAGTGACAGATTTCATTATATTCCATGCTTTCAAAAATCCTCCAGAGTTTTTTAGACTTTTTTCACTGAGGATCCTTTCCAGAGAAGTGATAATACCTTTCTACATGGCACGGTTTGAGACCTCCCTTGCAATTCTGCATTCAGTTCTAGTCACCACAATATAAAGTAGATGCTTAAACTCCCGGAAGAGTGCCGAGAAGAGCAACAAAGGAGATAAAGCATTTTATAATTTTTATTGAAGACGGTTTTTTTAACAAAATGGAAACAATAAAATAATAAATAAAAAGTAATCAATAGTGAAAAAAATAGAAAAAAAGAAGCAGAAAAGGATGAGAAAAATTGTACGGAAGCTGCTTTCGATCTTGACAGTTGTTATAGTGACATTTATAGTTTGCCCTTTCTCTCTCTCTAAAGTTACATTACAATTTCTTCTTTCCATAAGTATCCCTTTCCAATCTTCAAACCCATCAATCACAAGTTCATTTTTCTCTTTTCTTAGCAAAAGTCCATATGGGGTTTCCAGTTACTGATAAACATAGCTGTTGATCTTTCTCTAATCAGACAAGTTAATTTTGACATTTCCCTCAATGCAAAACCGTTTCATCAATAGAAAGTCTAGCTGAGGAACAGGTCAAGCCAACAATGACCTTTTACTCACTGCTTTCTTTTTAGAAGATGGAAGTTGTGGATGATGAGCCATCAAGTTGTTCTTGTTAATAAGCGTCAACTTCTAGTAACAGAATGAATGTACTTGTAAGGCCCAGTCTCTCCCCCTTATTCAAGAAAGTAAAAACTCTTGAAACTTGGCATTTCAAAAGAAACCTTTCATTGAAAAGGGGTGATAGCAGGGCAGATTTAAAGCAGGCTCTGAGGACCCTCAGGGAGTACAACTAAGAAATTAAAGACCCCCTCCCAACAGTCCAGTGTGGATTCAGCCAATCCGCAGGAGTGAAGATGTTATTGTACTGGCCGCTCTGAGAAAGAGATAAGAGAATTTTCTCAGGGCCATCTTCCAGCTCTGTTGTCCACATGGCCCACCTACCCCTTACAGCTAATCACATGACCCCAGGAGACTCAACCATCATAAATCTGAGTCAGTTGCCAAGCGTCCAAATTTTGATCACATGCCTATGGGGAGGCTGAAGTGGCCATGTGAAAAACAGCCATAAGACACTTTTTTCAGTAATGTTGTAACTTCAAATGGTCACTAAATGAACAGTTGTAAATCAAGGATTACCTGCACATGTTCCAGTAAGGAAGGAAGATCTAATTCTAGAAAGTTTTGCTTGGCATTGGTTCTACTGATTTGTAGAGCCCAGGTGGCACAGTGATTAGAGTGCAGTACTGCAGGCTACTTCAGCTGACTGCTAGCTGCGGTTCAGCAGTTCAAATCTCACTGGCTCAAGGTGGACTCAGCCTTTCATCCTTCCGAGGTGGGTCAAATGAAGACCCAGATTGTTGAGGACAATATGCTGACTCTGTAAGCCACTTAAAGAGGGATGTAAAGCACTGTGAAGTGGCATATAAGTCTGTGCTATTATTATTTGCATTATTTCTACATTGCCAGACGAAGTCAATTCTGAGTGGTATACCATAAAAACCTCAGCAAAAGTCAACAACTGCCCCCAAACTCACAATTAAATAATGCAGCACAATTCAACAACAATAACAATAGCCAAATTTTCCTTTCCAGGTGCTGAAAACAGAGCAAAGAGTTCATGTGCAACACAGGAGTCAATATATTCTGCAATGTTGGGATTACCTATCAGGTGCAAGGAACCAGAACAACTGAGCTGACCTGACTTCTTTATGGTTGCCTGCTTATTTACAGGAATCTCACCAGACTCACTACGTTCTTTTGGGAACAGCCAGATTTTTGTAAACCTCCCAGAGTCACCGAGAGGCAATGGACAGACATACAAATGTGAATGAATGAATGAATGAATGAATGAATGAATGAATGAATGAATGAATGAATGAATGAATGTGTTCTGACCTAGGCTTCCTGAGAAAGAATAAATCACAATCTTAGTCCCAAAAACCCTCTTTTATTTATATGGCTGTAAATTATGGTCATTAACAATCTGCAAGGCTTTACAAACAGTCTGCGAAGGTTCTGACAGATGTCTGCTTGAGTTGCCACAGTCTTTCAGGGGAATGTTGATAAACACCCACCTTATCTCCCTGGCAATGCTGCCAGAGACCTAATTGCCAAATGCAGAGCAAGGCCAAACTGAGCACAGAGTCAAACAGAACTTTTCAAAGCTTGAACTGACCAGATGAACTAATTGCTTCCTGCAAAAGCTCACATCCCATTAGCTCCTCTTTTATGTCTTATGGGGGGAGCAATCATCTCCAAGCCTTACTCCCAAGTCAACCCTGTTTTCTTAATTGTTCTTGCCTTCTGACAGCTCTGTGCATGTGCACAGTGGGAGCAGGCTCCCGTTGTTCTTCTGCCTCACTGATATCAGATTCTGGAGGCTCCGGAGGCAGCAAACAACTACGAAATGGCCCTGGCCCCCTCTCTGCCTCTGACACAGAGTCCTTGTCCAAGCCTTGCCCAGACTCCAGGACTGGCTTATGCTCCTCCCCAACCTCCTCACTGTCTGAAACTGCTGCCAGCTCTGCTGGCTGCTGGCAGGCCACAACAGAATGAATGAATAACTGAGCCTTGTTGGCATAGTGGTTAAAGTGCAATATTGCAGGCAAACTCTGCCCACAACATGGAATTCTATCTTGATGGACTCAAGATTGATTCAGCCTTCCATCCTTCCAAGGTCAGTAAAATGAAGAGCCAGATTGTTGAGGGAAATATGCAAATAATGTTTCCATTGTAAACCACCCAGAGAGCACTGCAAAGCACTATGGGGTGGTATAGAAGCCTAACGTTCTGACCTAGGCTTCCCCCAAAACATGAGGCAGAGTCCTGATCCCGACAAAACCACTTTTATTAAACAAATGTGAATTCCTCTCATTCACATTCAGCAAAGGCCTGGCAAACAGTCTTTCAAAGGAATATTTATGACCACAGACCTTATCTATCTTGGAAATCTGCCATGTAAATATTTTCCAAATGAAGTGCTGCGCAAGGAAAGACTGGGCACAGAGTCTCTGAGATTCACGGACAGATCTTCACACTCCTGAAATGAATCTTAACAACCAAACGAATGAATTGTTTCCTGCAAAAGCCCACTCCCCTTTTGCTCCTCTTTTATTTCCTATGGGAGGGGCCATTCACCTTCCACCTGTGACTTTACTCCTAAGTCGACCCTGATTTCTCAGTTGTTCTTTTCTTCTGGCAGCTCTGTACATGCACACATTGGGAATAGGCTCTAGCTGTTCCTCTGCCTCACTGCTGTCTAGCTCCATAGGCACCTGATCAGAGGCCTTGGCCTCTGACGCAGAGCCCTCTTCCGAGCTTTCCCCAGCTTCCAGGATTGGCCCATGCTCCTGCCCAACCTCCTCACTGTCTGACTCTGGTGTTTTTTGTTTGTTTATTTGTTTATTGGATTTATATGCTGCCCGCTCTGCTGGCCGCTGGCGGGCCACAACACCTAAATGCAAATGCTGTTGCTAAATAAAGGCTTCAGAAATTCCAGGGGTTCTTTGGCCTCTATCACGTCCTCCTTTTTAAGGACTTTTTAAGCCAGTCTTTTCACTCTCCATGCCCCCACCCCTCTTTAGCTGGAAATTCTACTACATTGCTCCTGAGAAAGCTGTGTTTTGGTTCATGCACTTCTCATGGTGGTGGGATCTTGAGCAGACCCTCTCTGGATGCCCATGCCTGATGAAAAGAAGTCTCCTGAGTCAGACAGGCTTAACTTCTGTTTCCCAGCCTTGCATTGATTGGTAGAGCAACTGTCTGTTTAGCAGGAATTCTCACTCTGCTGGAAGAAAGGTGGGGCATCTGATTTCCAATGTAAAATTCACAAAGGGTTGTATATCTTTATCAAAGCTATTGAAAGACCCAGGGGAAGGATTTAATTATGCTTTTCCCTCCCCTTTTTCCCCTCACTAGTTCTCATGTGAAAGTCATTTTTCCCCTTTGGTCAATTAATATCCATGGTTAAGCAAATGGGAATAAGTAGAGAAACCCCAGATACTCAAATAGCTGTTGAGATTTTAGCAGATGTACTTGACTGAAAAATATAGATTCACCTAACCATTTAGAATACAGTAATGAGTATTTTTCAGTACGAAACCCTTCACAGGGCTGCAGCTTTCTTTCCCTTCTATGGGGATGTATATTTTTATGGGCACACTGTACTGCAGAGTCCTTGGTGCTCTCTCAGCTTGGTGGTTTGCTTACAGACATTTCATTTTTTAAAGATGTTAAGCAGATGTTTAACCCTGGATAAACCCCCAACAGAAAACAATATCCTACCTATTCTTTGTAAGGTGGGTAACTTGATATGGCTGAGTAAATACAAACATACTTTTCAAGTAGACAGTAATTTGAAGTTACAACTGCCAAAGCACCTTAGGGAGATATTGACGTGAGCGAAATTCGAATGGCTTGACCCAATGGTCAGATATGGGAGATTCCATTCTATACCCTACAATGAGTGTCTCTGCATTTGCAGAGCGGCAGAGGTAGAAGACCTGGCTCACATCCTATTGGATTGTTGCTTGTATAAGGGGGTGAAAGACAGGTACCTTCATCCATATACCAAAAGGATCCATTGGAATCCCCATATCAAAACAACTTATTTTATGTGCAGCCACAAGCGAAAAATGACATTTAACACAGCAGAGTCCTTAAAACAAAATGGTTTGGTTTAGATCTACATATGTGGGACTGATTAGGGTAGATTGCAGGGGTGACACCAAAATATAATTTTACCATATTTTATCTATATCTTAAATTATTGTATTCTGTTCCAATTTCATTTTCGACTGTATTTTATCCCAATTCCATTTTAAATTGTATTTTATCCCAATTCCATTTTAAATTGTATTTTATCCTAATTCCATTTTAAATGGCTTTTATCAAATTTTTGGCAATAATTTGTTTCTGGAACTTTGCACTTTGATATGGCCCAAGGGCTAATCAATAAAGACTCAATGTCCATATCCTAATGAAGGAACTGCCAAGGAGAAAACCACATGCCCACCCCCACGAAGACTGCATATAAACAGAGCAAATCCCAACTGCACTGATGATGCTACCTAGTTAGGTAACAAATGTCTGCAAGCAAACAGCCAAGCTCAGGAGCATCAAGGACTCCACAGTTCAACCCTGAGCTACAAAGGTTCTCCTCTATTGCACACCTGTTTGTGTGTGTTTGTGTGAAAGATGACTGGTAGGCATTTAGGATGATAGACAATTGATCTTTTTGTTTTTTAAAGTTTTTAATTGTTTTAATTTTTTTAAAATAAAAATGTCAAATCAAGGCGTGAGCAGTGTGGCACCTGGGCACCACACATTCCAGTACACATAAGTCAAATTGAACATTATTATACATCAATCAACTTATAAAATTCCCATAACAATACACATGTATATTTGATTACAGTCTATCATTATTCAATTATTCCACCTATTTAGAGCCGAGGTGGTGCAGTGGGTAGAGTGCAGTACTGCAGGCCACTTCAGCTGACTGCTAGTTCGGCAGCTCAGCGGTTCAAATCTCACCGGCTCAGGGTTGACTCAGCCTTCCATCCTTCCGAGGTGGGTGAAATGAGGACCCAGACTGTGGGGGCGATATGCTGACTCTGTAAACCGCTTAGAGAGGGCTGAAAGCCCTATGAAGCGGTATATAAGTCTAACTGCTATTGCTATTGCTATTTCTCATTATTACTTTCATTTTATCAAATAAAAATGTAATACATTGATATTCCCTGTATTTCTATCGCTTACTCTAGCTTTTAATCATATTGCCCTATATCAAAAAGCTTTTTCTTTCTTTCCTGTCTAACTTCTAATAATATCACCTGCCTATAAAAAGAGGGTGGGGGGAGAGGAATGGAGATGGATATATAAGAGAAGACAGTTTAAATCAAGAATTGAAAACAAGAATCATCCATCCATAATCTCTTGCCTGCTTTATACTTTAGTTACTATGCTTTAAATAAAAGGGAGTAGAAGGGGAGACAAGTCAAAAGAACAATAAAAAAAGGAAAAAAAGGATCATCTGATAGACAATTGTCCTAATCTGTTGTTCTTCATTTAAGAAAAACCTATGTAATGCTCCTCAAGTGTTCTAATTTGGAACTTTCTCATCTGCCTGTTTTCTTCCACTTACTTTTCTTTTGAAAATATTTTGGTTTGCTTTCATTGACTTCTGTAACTCTTGCCGAGATAGTTCTGATAGAATCCTTTTTCCTCTCATGAGACAAATATATTCAGTAAAAAAAAAAAATACAAATGCCAGGTAGGATATCTTTGTTTGCCATGACACAGGTTCTAATGGAAGGAAAATTCTCCCTTGTACTGTGCCAGCAGCGTGAATGAAACAGCTTTCTTTGAAATACTGCTTTTACATTTTGAGAAGGAAAGGAGGAAGGAAGGAGACATGAAGGGAGGAAACATGAAGGAAGGAAAGAAGAAAGGGAGGAAAACAGGAAGGGAAGGAGGGAGAGAAAGGTAGAAAGGCGGGAAGGGAGGGAGGGGGAAGGAAGGAAGGAAGGAAGGAAGGAAGGAAGGAAGGAAGGGGGAAGGAAGGGGGACAGGATGGGAAGGAGGGAGGGAGAGAAAGGTAGAAATGCAGGAAGGGAAGAGGAAGGAAGGAAGGGGAGAGGAAGGAAGGGGGGAGGAAAACAGGAAGGGAAGAGGGAGGGAGGGAGAGAGGGAGAGAAAGAAACAAGGAAGGAAGGAAGGAAGGAAGGGGAGGAAACTAGAAAGGCAGGAAGGGAAGGCAAGGGAGGGAGAGAGGGAGGAAGGAAGGAAAGGAAGGAAGGGGGAAGAGGGGAGGAAAACAGGATGGGAAGGAGGGAGGAAAGTACAAAGGTGGGAAGGGAAGGGAGGAAGGAAGAGAGGGGAGGAGGAAAACAGAAAGGGAGGGAGAGAAAGAAACAAGGAAGGAAGGGGGAAGGAAGGGAGAGGAAAACAGGAAGGGAAGGAGGGAGGGAGAGAAAGGTAGAAAGGCGGGAAGGGAAGGGAGGAAGGAGGGGGAGGAAAACAGGATGGAAAAGAGGGAGGAAAGTAGAAAGGTGGGGAAAGAAAAGGAGGAAGGAAGAAAGGGAGAGAGGGGAGGAGGAAAACAGGAATGGAAGGAGGGAGGAGGAGAAAGAAACAAGGAAGGAAGGGGGAAGGAAGGGGGGAGGGAAACAGAATGGGAAGGATGGAGGGAGAGAAAGGTAGAAAGGCGGGAAGGGAAGGGAGAAAGGAAGGGGGGAGAAAAACAGGAAGAGAAGGAGGGAGGAAAGTAGAAAGGCGGGAAGGGAAGGAAGGCAGGGAGGAAGAGAGGGAGGAAGGAAGGAAGGGTGTAATTACCAGAAACCAAAGGAAACAACGATCCCCTAACCCCCTTTCCCTGGTGGGAGGGAAGAAGGACCGCCAACTTCAGCTCGGGAAGACCGACTGGCAAGCAGGCGGGGAAGCGGCTGCCTCTACCGCGGGGAAAGGCTGGAGAAGGAGCCGCGGTCGCTGCCGTCGTTGCCGTCGCAGGGGCTGGACTAGCCGGCTCAATCTCCCGTGCGCGGCGGGGCCACTTCGGCGGCTCTTGCGCGCGGAGGCCTGGCGGGGCCGAAGGGGAGGCGAGGGGCGCGCGGCGGCTTCCCCGGGGGCTCTGCCCACTCTCGACCCCCGAACCTCCGAAGCGCGGCAGCGGCGGCGGCTGGCTCGGTAGCCAATCCCGACAGCTAAAGCTGCTCGCCTGCCTCCCCCTCCGCGTGGCTCCCCCCTCTCCCTCCCCCCGCCTCGTCTGCCCCGTGGATCCGCGCAGCTCCGACACAGGCTTCGCCCAGGGAGACGCGCCCGCTCTTCGCCTAGCGGTGGGCGGATGGGCAAGTTTGGGAGGAGCCCCCCACCCCACCCAAGAGACTCATGGAAGAAGACGCCGCGGGGCGACCCTCCCAGACCCCCGCCTGCGCCGCCGCGCCGCCCCCTCCCCAACCCTGGCCTCGGCGCCTGAATTGTGGTGAGAGGGAGGAAGAGGATGATGCGCGCCCCCTTGGTTTTCCTCCCGCCGCGCAAGGGGAGCGGGACCTCCGGATGAGGTAGAAGCCCCGCGTGTCGCTCGCTGAGGTGAGTTGGGGGCGTCTGGTGCCGTTGCCCGGGCTAGGAGCTTTCCTTCTTCTGCATGGTTCTCCGAAATGAGGGAGGGGGGAACAGCTCCAGATGCTGCGGGGTGGGCATCCCAGTGGCAGGGATGCGTGTCTCTTGTTTACGGGGTTCAGGCGTGCGAGGAATTGCGTGGTTCAGACGTGCAAGGGCTGGTTGTGGTGTCTTGCAACGGGGCTCTTCTAAGGGGTGGGAGCGTGCAAAAGATCGTTGCCATGAACGAGAAATGGACTCAGATCTCAGTTACACTCAAGAACGGATCCCCCGTCTCATCCCTCCCTGCCTGAACCCCAAATTCACAACGCTCTGCATGTTCCGTACCTGAACCCCAATCTCATCCCTCCATGTCTGAACCCCAAATCTCTCCCACGTCTCTCCCTCCCGCTTCTCGGCCAGAGAATAAAAGCGATGGGAGCGAAAATGGACAAATACACGAACATTTCTCAAGCTGGCAGGCACCTCTATGTTACCTTCTTGACTTCGGGCAATTTACTCACGAGGAATACGTTGTAAAGCGCTGAAGGCTGCAATCTGACCAGTTTGCTCCGGACTAAGTTCCCTTGAACTTAATGGGATTTACTCTGAAATAGGGGTAAATTTCTGCTCTTGGAAGATAGTCATACTGCCATGGCACAACTTGGGGTAAAAAGCCCTCCCACACCCAACAGAATGACCATAGGAGTGTCAGGAGACTCCCTCCCCCCCCCAAAAAAACCTCAGAAGGACTCCTGAGTGCAAAATCACAACATTTGCAGAATGCAAATCTCCAGTTTCTGACAGTTATTCTGTAACTTCAAGAGATGCTAGGATAATCATCCTGCAAACTGTGCAGAAGCCTTTATGAAACCTACTTGTCCTGAAAGGCTGTTTAAGGTAAGGAAGGAGGCTGGTTGCATTGTTTCTGAATTCTCTGAGCCCTCAAAAAGACTCCTGCTGCAAAAAAATCTCCACTGTTCAATGATGTGCTTTGATGGCTTCTTGTCAGATTTGTTCCCAGCTTCCAAGAGTTAGCATTACTTCAAGCAATCTTGGTTAATTCCCAGAAATATCAACTCACGTCTCTCACTTCAGAGAGTAATGTCTCATTTCTCTCTTTCTCATCCATTTATGCATCCATCCATCCGTCTCTCCGTCCATCTATACATACATTCAGCTACATACCATTTTTTATCCATCCATCTCTTTATCCTGGCTATATGGGCAGTATTGGCCTGAAACTGCACTTGGAAGGGATGGGAAAGCCAACTATCTCAGGAGGCTTTGTCTTGGAACCTTCAAAGATGCCGGCTCATTTAGATTTTATGACTGGAACTTGTCTGCCTTCAGAGGAAGAAGCAGGTCTTAACTAGAAGTCACTCCATTTAATTTTAGTGGGCTCGATTTCTGTTAAGCACAGGGTGGCTTTGATCACAGGTCTCTTGCACACATTTTTAATTCTTAACCATTTGTTATTGTTAACATCAAGTCCAAGAAGATGGATACATTCTTTGGAGAAAGGGATGGGGAAGAAGAAACTTCTCTCTCTTTCTTTCTTTCTCTCTTTCTTTCTCTCTCTCTCTCTCTCTCCCTTCCCCTCTCTCCCTCTCCCTTTTTTCTTTCTCTGTCTTTCTCACCCCTCTCCCCTTGCTCCTCCCTTCCCCTCTCCCTCTCTCCCTTTCTCTTCCTCTCCCTCTCTCTTCCTCCGTCCCTCCCTCCTTCCTTGAGGATAATTGGGAAGTCACAGTGTGGGTGTGGGTATGTGTTTCTTGTTGATTGTGCTGCTTTTTTGTTGAGGGACCATATAGGTGTGTGAGAGACAGAAATACATGCACCCAACATGTACAAAAACATAAACCGTGATGCCTCCAGAAAGCCTTTAATACTTTCTACTGGATAAATTTAATGCTGTCACCGGACATAATTTCCCCCTCTCTCTACCTAAGTGCTTTTTTTTTTTGCTTAGCTATTTGCCAGATCTCCTGGCATTTTAAAATGCACACATACCACCTCGACATTGCTCACCTCTCTTTGATAGGAATGTGCTCAGAATTTTACTGTGGCTCTCTGGAGGGTTGCCAATTTCTGGCCAGCTGCGCAGTTTGCTCCTGTTTAGCCCTGGGGGACCTTTCCAGAGGTTGCAAGCGCTCCTCCCAGGACCTCTTTGCATTCTCAAGATGATCACACATCTGCTTGCTTACCAGATAAGGATCTGGGATGAATTTTTTTCTCTCTGATTAGATCCTCTCTGCCTGTTTCCACTGTGGCCACCAAATGACTTTTGCTTAAGTGCCTCTCAGTTGGCCAGAGCAGCAGGAACCCAAATAAAATGCCCTGTCAGATGAAACTTAAATATAACTTGTTTCAAGACATAAGTGAGCAGCTGAGATGGGATGCTAAGCCTTGCTCTTGCTTGGCGAGCTTGAATGTAGCAAGATTGAGGGTTTTTCCCATATTTCCTATGAGGAAACCCTCCACCTTTTCCAGCCTCTTCCCCCCCCCCCCTTTCTTGTCTCATTCTCAAGAGGGAAAAGCTGTATAAATGCAAAGTATTTTTCTTGGTGGTCTGAAGCTGCACCTACGAAGAAGCGAATGTGCTTCTTCGATGCCATTCTACACAAAAGGGGCTTATGAGGCACCTCATTCCTTTTGCTGTGCGAAAGATTCAACAAGGGTTTTGAAATGTAGCTTTATTCAAATTAAACAGCTTGTTTATTCTCCCGTTGAGTTCTGTTGAATTGAAACCTACAAAGCCATTAAGTAGAAGCAGGCTGGGCATTTTTCTTCTAACTCATCCAGGGAACGTAAAACACCTCTATATATGGAGTGAAAATATTGTCTGTTGACCCAAATACGAGCAGTAGTTATTCTTTGGTTTATCATTCTATTTTCCTGGTGTGTCTTATTAGCTTCCTTCCCGTCTATCAGGGAATGCATGAGTAAGTGTGGATTATGGGCCTCACCATTGGTGTGGCATCCAAACATGTGCAGAGTTGCATGCATGGACACATAAGCTTAATGTTGATTTTTTTGGGGGGGGAGGGGGAAGCATGGAGAAAGTGCACCCTGGATGATTATAAGGAATCCTGCAATCGTGATGCATCAGAAGCATAAGCTGAATATTGAGAGAATGGTTGAGTGTTTGTTCCTAGAAAGTCTATGGGGCAACTGTCTTTAACCAAGAGGCTCTTGAACTCTTGGTTAATGGGATGCTGACCATAAAATGGACAAACTCCCCTTTCCAGATCAGGCTGGGTTTTTATCTCTGAATCTTAGAATTGTGAGGGGTTTGTAAAAGACATTCCAAGTGCTATTAATTCAGCAAGAAAGATAAAAATATAAATCTTGCTGTTTTAGTGGGCTTTCTCTCTTACTTTGGGCAAACGCAGCAAAACCTTTAGCACCAATAAACGAGAATATTTGTACCTCAGGGCTGGAATGAGGGGCCTTAGTGCTCTCTGAGCTTGGTTGCTTTCTTGCAGACATTTAGTACCCAAACTAGGTAACATCGCCAGTGCTAGAAGGGACAGCAAACCTCATTCCCTTTTAGCACTGTTTGAGTAATGAAACATCTGCAAGAAAACAACCAAGAGAACATCAAGGACCTTGTAGTCTTATTCCTCCTCCTCCTCCTTCTCCTCCTGGCAAATCCTTCTCCCTTCTAGCACTGATAATGTTACCTAGTCCGGGTAATGAAACGTCTACAAGAAAACAACTAAGAGAATATCAAAGACCTCACAGTCTTCCTCCTCCTCTTCCTCTTCCTCCTCCTCCTCCTCCTCCTCCTCCTCCTCTTCCTCCTCCTCCTGCTGGCAAATCCTTCCCCCTTCTAGCACTGATAATATTACCCAGTCTGGGTATTGAAAAATGCAATCAAGCTCAGAGAGACCAAGGACCCCTTAAAAACCTTTAGCTCCTGAGTCCATGCATGCAGTTTTCTAACAATTAATCATACTGTCCTCATTGCATTTAAAAAGAACCCCTAAAGGCTTAATTTACTTTAAAGGTGGCAATTTATTTCTCTTGGTTTGCTTTTTTTTCTATTAACTTGCCAAACCAAATTAGACTTGTGGAGAATAAAGGAAGAATCAAGATCTCCCTTCAGTTTCTGATTTACTAATAGAGGTTGTGGGGAAACTACCTTGCATACATACCTGTGAATATAATGATGTAAAAGATGGCATAGATTAAAGAATAGCCAACTGATATCCCCCTTTTCCAGTTGAGAGAAAGTTGGGTAATATTTTAGTCATTTGCATATCTCGTCCATTTTAATTAAAGCCTTGTTTTCTCATTTGATTGCATCCAGCTCATGCTCACATCCAATTGGTTGCCCATAACTTTACACACTGTTTTTCAATCAACATTGCAGCTGAGATTTCCCAAATGCTAGCTCTGCATTAGTAGTTGCCAATGAATTTGCTACTAATGTCTGTATCCTTTTCTTACAGTGCCCTGTTTTATATGTTTGCTATGGATTCTTACGGAGATAGCAAAGTTGTCTAAAAATAGCAATATACAAACACTTATTTGTTGGGAAAGGGATGTGGTGGCTCAGCGGCTAAGACGCTGAGCTTGTTGATAAGAAAGGTCAGCAGTTCGGCGATTCGAATCCCTAGCGCTGCCTAACAGAGTGAGCTCCCGTTACTTGTCCCAGCTTCTGACAACCTAGCAGTTTGAAAGCATGTAAAAATGCAAGTAGAAAAATTGGAACCACCTTTGGTGAGAAGGGAACAGCTTTTCGTGATCCTTCGGCGTTGAGTCATGCTGGCCACGTGACCACGGAGACGTCTTTGGACAGCGCTGGCTCTTCAGCTTTGAAACGGAGATGATCACCGCCCCCTAGAGTCTGGAATGACTAGCACATATGTGTGAGGGGAACCTTTACCTTATTCTGTGGGAATAGCATGTTTCATTCATGCAGAAACAGCATTAAATTGTCCTGAGATTATCAAACTGTTTGATGCTCTCTGGAAGCCTTGAATTTAAACTTCCAGACTTTTTGTCATTTTGTCCCACAATGGACTGAATCTGTTTTTGAGCTGGGGACATTTTTCATTTCATTTTTCCTTGTAGCTCCTGTAATTTAATCATCTGTGCTTGATGTACTTTAAAAAAAAGTCAGGTCTCCCATAATTTTCCAAAACCAACTTTCTGTAGGCATTCCAGCTGCTGTAAGCCAGCCAGTTGTCATGTCCCACTTGATTCTCCTCTGTGATACACTTGGCACAACATGCAAAGCCAGCAAAAATGGAACACATTGCTTGTTTTTGGGTGAGGCTGTTGTGTGAATCCAAATATGGTACTTTATTTCTGTAAACCGATATTATCTCCAGAGGGTCAACGTCATTGCCCAGAGGATCATGGGTTGCCCTCTCCCCTCTTTGGAAGAGCTTTATAGCTCCCACTGCCTTAAGAAAGTTCAAAACATCCTTAAAGATCCATCTCATCCTGGGCATCCTTTTTTTAACTATTACCATCTGGCAGATGTTACAGGATAATAAAAACAAGGACAAATAGGCTGAAAAACAGCTTTTATCCCAGGGAAGTAACTCCGAATTCTATGGTATAGTGCAATATTGGGTTTTCAATTTTAATTATATAGAAAGTAAAGATGTATGTTTGCGTTTTTATTTTTATAGTTATAATGTACACTGAAGACGGCATTTAATTTCATTGTACCATGTGTAATGACAATAAACTAAACTAAACTTAAATGTGGCTTAGTACCTTGTATGAATGTCATCAAAGATTATGTAGATTTGGAAAGTTAACAGTTCTGGATAGAGATGATGAAATGGCATGTGACAGCATTGGAGAAGTTTGCCAAGGTGGACTATTTCAGACTGTATGGATGATCCTGTCACATTGATTTATTAATTTGTTCAATTTATAAAGCTCCCAACTCCATAGCAACTCTGGGCAGTGCACAATACTAAAAAGGGTATGAAACAATCTTACAAAGAAGAAAGAAGATTGGATGAGATTCCATCAATTCTAGGAATCTTTGCAAGGCTCCCATGAGCTAACAGACAGTACATTCAGTGTGATATGGAAATATTCTTGCCCTTTTCCACAACCTTAAACTCAGCTTTCAGCGTTCCAGCATGAATTGTTTTGCTGCTTTCTGACAGAATTCACTGATAGTACAGAAAGGCAAAGGGAAAGAAAATATAAAATTAGGGGATGGAGATCTTCAAACTGGAAGATTCAGCCCAAAGGTTTGCGATGTCGTCTAAAATATTTGCAGTGCCAGAATTTTTCTTGCAGAAAATGCTGCTTCAGAGTTCATTGTAATCTACTAGCAGGAGAGGGTGTTGCATGACTCAGATGAATGTAGCTCAGAGTAAACAAACATGTAAATCATTGTGGGATACAGAAAGAAAAGAGAGAGAGAAAGAGAGGGAGGGAGAAAGGGAGAGGGAGAAAGGAAGGATGAACTTGGGGAAGGAGCACTCACAGATGAGATGCTTGCAAGGATCAGCTCTGCCAAATATTGGTCCATTTTAGAACAGCTGAGTTACTTGAAATAAAAAAATTAGGATCAGAGATTGTCAGTTTTCGTAGCATTTGCTTGTATCTAGGAGCCTGTTCTCCAAGATTTAAGGTGAATGTTTAGAATTTATTTATTTTATTTTATTTGTCAATAAGTACAAGGAAACAAGTATGAAAAACACGTGAAAAAATGGCACAAATAAATGGATAAAATAAGCAAAACAGCCATAAACACTTAAAAAGTACATATAAATGGGATGGTAGGACAGGGACGGTAGCAACGCTGGTGTGCTTATGCACGCCCCCTTAGGGACCTCTTAAGAAACATGTAAAGTCCACAGTAGACAGCTTAAGGTCAAAGGTATGGGGGTTAGAGGAACTAACAACAGGATCAGGTAGGGTGTCCCACACGTTTACTACTCTATTGCTGAAATCGTTTTCCCTGCAATCAAGATTAGAACGGATTACATTTAGTTTGTATCTATTGATAGTCCTTGTGTTATTGCAGTTGAAGTAAAAGTAGTAATTGAAAGGTAAGGCGTTATGGCAGATTATCTTGTGCACTAAGCTCAGGTCGGAATGTAGACTGCGTAGTTCAAGGTTATCCAGGCCTAAAATTTCAAGCCTGGTGATATACGGAATCATTTTCACCGATTGACTATCTGAGTCAGTAGATTCTGAAATCTTCTCCCTATCCCAGGAATAAGCCTGGTCTGAGTTGGGATGGAAACTTGTTCACTTAATCATCATTTCTCGACTAGGAGAAATGTTAAGTCAGTGCCAGGCTAAATTTTAGTAGCTTTGTCTAGGTCTATATTTTTGGAGTGAAATGCCTCTACTCTGGTGTGTTAAACTAACTGGCTTTACATATTGTATTAAGCCAGATGTGTCAACCTAAAGGCCCGTGGGCTGACCTGTGGTGCCTCTACCAGTGAAATGGACCTCAGGAAGGCTAAATGTGGCCCTCCTATGCCCCGTTTTTGGCCTGGATGGCCTCCTCCAACCCTATGCCATCAAAAACGGAGGTCAGCAGGGCTGTGCACAACCCCCCAGGCTCTGTTTTCACTGACAAAGGGCTGGCAAAACAAACTAATAGCAGAACAAAACCAAAGGGTAAATACAATACAATACAATAGCAGAGTTGGAAGGGACCTTGGAGGTCTTCTAGTCCAACCGCCTGCCTAGGCAGGAAACCCTATACCATTCCAGGCAAATGGCTATCTAACACCTTCTTAAAGACTTCCAGTGTAGGAGTATTCACCAACTTCTGGAGGCAAGCTGTTCCACTGATTAATTGTTCTAACTGTCAGGAAATTTCTCCTCAGTTCTAAGTTGCTTCCCCCCTTGATTAGTTTCCATCCATTGCTTCTTGTCCTGCCATCAGGTGCCTTGGAAAATAGTTTGACTCCCTTTTCTTTGTGGCAACCCCTGAGATATCGGAACACTGCTATCATGTCTCCCCAGATCCTTCTTTTCATTGAACTACACATACCCAGTTCCTGCAACCGTTCTTCATGTGTTTTAGTCTCCAGTCCCCTAATCATCTTTGTTGCTCTTGTTTCCCCTTTTGCATCCAAGAAGGAAGGGACAGGAAAGGAGAAAGAGAAAGAGGAAAGACAAACTTAAAGGAAAGATGAGAAGAGGGCAAGGAAGGAAAAATAAAGAAAGAGGGGAAGGAAGAAGAAAGGAGAATGAAGAGGGAAGAGGGAAGGGAAAAGAAGAAGAGGGAGGGAGGGAGGGAGGGAGGGAGGGAGGGAGGAAGGAAGGAAGGAAGGAAGGAAGGAAGGAAGGAAGGAAAGTCCCTTCTTAGCACTTGGCACAAGCAGAGGGCAAGGTTTCTTTGGAGGACAAGATTTTGGCACTCTTCGTGGTCTCCCCTTCCTCCACCGGGGACAATGGATTCCCCCCTCCTCCAAACTTGCCTGGGCCACCACAGATGCCCCTTATATGAGTGATGTTGAGCTAACCCAATCACTCTAATATTTTCTGAGGCCTGTAAATAAAGACACAAACTATCCAACATGTAGTTCACACTTCTCACTTCAATTACTTTGACAAAAGAAGGTTTACAGTAGATTCAGTGTAACCCAGTTGCCAACATTTCTACTTTCTCTGGCACAAATCAGATGATTGCAGCAATGTAGCAACAAAACTAGACTTCCGGAGGCCAAACCCCCACCGTAGGGAGGAGGAACCGACCAGCTGGTTCCGCCCCAAGCGACTGATGGATCCTGTTAGGTTCCAGACGGAGCTTGGGGTTATTCCTGATACCCTCGCCCACAGTTCGGCGGAGACCCTCGTCGCTGCCTGGCACTCGGCAGCTTCGGAGTCTCTAGACCGGATTGCGCCGCTACGGCCCCTCCGGGTCAGCGGCCCCCGGAGGCCTCCTTGGTTTACTGAGGAGCTCCGGGAGGTAAAGCGCCGGAGGAGACGCCTAGAGCACTCGTGGAGGTCCGATAGGTCCGAGTCGAAACGGGCACTTTTGACAGCATGCACCAAGGAGTATATTCGGACCTTAAGAACAACAAAAAGAACATACATTGCCTCCTTGGTAGCGTCCGCCGAGTCCCGCCCAGCCGCCCTGTTTAGGATAACCCGCTCCCTCCTAAATAGGAGGGAGACGGGGGACTCCTTACAGGGTAAGGCTGAGGAGTATGTCCAGTTCTTGGCGGACAAAGTTGCCCGGTTTTGAGCGGACCTGGACTCCACCCCAGTAGATCCAGCCGAGACACAAGGAGAAAACTTGGCAAACCATCTCTGGGTTGAGTTTCAGGAAGTTGCCTCTGGGGATGTGGACAAGGCTATGCGAGCTGTGAGTGCCTCCACCTGCATACTGGACCCGTGTCCCTCCTGGCTGGTTGCCAACAGCAGTGAGGTGACACGAGGCTGGATCCAGGCGGTTGTTACCGCTTCTCTTCGGGAGGGGTACTTTCCCACCGCGCTTAAGACAGCGGTGGTGAGACCCCTCCTGAAGAAGCCGTCTCTGGATCCAGCTGTCCTTAATAACTATCGTCCAGTCTCCAACCTCCCCTTTGTAGGGAAGGTTGTTGAGAAGGTGGTGGCTCTCCAGCTTCAGCGTACCTTGGAGGAAGCTAACTATCTTGACCCCTTCCAGTCTGGCTTCAGACCCGGTTACAGCACAGAAACCGCTTTGGTCGCATTGACTGATGATCTCTGGAGAGCTAGGGATGGAGGCCATGCTTCCATCCTAGTTCTCCTGGACCTCTCAGCGGCTTTCGATACCATCGATCATGGTATCCTTCTGCGACGACTGCGGGAGATAGGGGTGGGCGGCACTGTCTTGCAGTGGTTCTCCTCCTATCTCTCGGACAGGTCGCAGTCGGTGTTAGTGGGGGGGCAGAGATCGTCCCTGAGGCCCCTAACATATGGGGTGCCGCAGGGGTCGGTCCTATCCCCCCTACTATTTAACATTTACATGAAACCGCTGGGCGAGATCATCCGAAGGCACGGGATAAAATATCACCAATATGCGGACGATACACAGTTGTATCTGTCCGCCCCGTGCCAACTCAATGAAGCGGTGGACGTGATGAACCGGGGACTGGAAGCCGTTAAAGACTGGATGAGAGCAAACAAGCTGATACTCAACCCAGACAAGACCGAGTGGCTGTTGTGTTTCCCTCCCAAAAATTTGACCACCATACCATCACTCAGGCTGGGGGGACAAAATTTAAACCCCTCAGAAAGGGCCCGCAACTTGGGAGTCCTCCTGGATTCACAGCTAACTTTTGACCACCATCTCTCAGCTGTGACCAGGGGGGCATTTGCCCAGGTTCACCTGGTGCGCCAGTTGCGGCCCTACCTGAATCGGGAGGCCCTCACAACAGTCACTCGAGCCCTTGTGATCTCTAGGCTGGAATACTGTAATGTGCTCTACATGGGGCTGCCCTTGAAGAGCATCCGAAGACTTCAGCTAGTCCAGAATGCGGCCGCGCGAGTGATCGTGGGCGCACCACGGTTCGCCCACATAACACCGATCCTCCGTGAGCTGCACTGGCTACCTGTTGGTCTCCGGGTGCACTTCAAGGTCCTACTCACCACCTATAAAGCGCTCCATGGTAGTGGATCTGGCTATTTGAGAGACCGCCTTCTGCCAATTACCTCCCTGCGTCCCATCAGATCGCATAGAGCTGGCCTCCTCCGTATTCCATCCGCCAGTCAGTGCCGACTGGCGACTACTCGGAGGAGAGCCTTCTCTGTTGCGGCTCCGACACTATGGAACAATCTCCCCGTGGAGATTCGTACCCTCACCACCGTCCAGGCCTTCCGCACAGCCCTCAAGAACTGGCTAACCCGTCAGGCCTGGGGATAATCTTATTTCGCCCCTCCCGAATGCTGAGTGAATGTTGAGTTTTATTGTCTAATTTACTTTGTGCACATTTCTTTTTTCGTATTGTCCTACACTCCCCTTCCTTTTTGATTGTAAGCCACCCTGAGTCCCCTCAGGGAAAAGGGCGGCCTATAAATAAATAAAACAAACAAACAAACAAAACTGGGGCTGTGGGGAAATAAGATGAGGCAGCACTGTCTGTTTCACATTCTCCCATCTTGGAGGGAAAGGAAAGGGAAGGGAGGGGAAGGGGAAGGGAAGGGAGGGAAAGGAAAGACATAGTAGCTTGGGAAAGAAGGAAGGAAAGAAGGAATCCCTTTCGTCCTATTCAGGAAGACATTTGAAAAAATCAATATCCTTAGAAGAAGGAATGAAAATGTATTTACAAAGCTGAGAAAAACCCAATGGACAACATATCATCCCTCACCTAATGACAAGTAATTCTGGGGTTTGTAGCCAACACAACGAAAAGGAATTCAGTGAGAAAAATGAAACTACACACTGAATCACTAAACATATCAGTGAGGATTTTTTTTCTCTTGATCTCATCTATGGTCTCTTTCCCCAAAGCTTCATGGGGTGTAACATCTTCTAGTTTTCTTCATTGGCTCTTTTCCTAATCCCTCTGTATAAGAATGACACTTTACAGATTTGAGAACTTCAGGACAACCACAAGTGTTGTTTTCATTTGTAATTCAAGTATCTTGCAACTACCGCCTTGCAACCCAATTTAGAAAATTCTATAATAAAATAAAAGGGGAAATGATCAGCTCAAATATTCATAGCACAGTAAATAAAAATGTCTGCATCACAATAGGCTCTTCCTATTCCAATAAGCTATAAATGGCTTCCATATATTATTACATTAAGTTTAAGAGATAATTGAATTTTCTTTCTTTTCTTTGAATAATGCATTGTATTTACTTCAGCCAACCAAATCTTATGCAGTGGGATCTCTGCTGATGGAGGGAACTCCTCTTTCTTTGCTCCAGTTATATTTATTTATCACTCAGTCAAACATAGTCCTCATCATTGTACTTTTGGGGGGAAACTACGCCTTTAATTACTCATATAAAGCTGTCACAGGGTAAGATTAATGAGATTAATAACATCTCATTTAAAATCTCATTTATGGAAATCCAATATGGTTTAATGCTATCACCAGGTGTTAAAGGTGAATAAAGATGACATCTGGTGCTTATTCTCCCACCAGTATAAAAAGCCAGAAATGAAGCATTTTATTTTCAATATTCACTGTAAGCTAATAATCTCCCAAAGAGAGATCTTGAATACTGTAGTTACTGAACACAAATCCTATTGTTCAGGGTTTCTCAACCTTGGCAAATTTAAGATATGTGCACTTTAACTCCCAGAATTCCCCAGTCAGCCATATTGCTGATTGGTGTGATAGAACAGGGGTCCCTGACTCCCAGCCTGTGGTCCACTACTGGGCCATGGCCAGAGGTGGGTTGCTCCCAGTTCAGCCTGGATCAGGTGAATTGGTAGTGGCAGTGGTGGGAGACTCCGCCCACACACCCGGATGCTTCTGTGCATGTGCAAAAGTGTTGTGCTTGAGCGCGCATGCACACACAAGCAAACCAATAGTATAAAAAAATGGAAACCCACCACTGTCCATCTCACTCTTGTCCTTCACAGAAGGGCTGTTGAACATGCGCAACGGGTCACTATTTGTGCATACAAGTTCCCCTCTCCCAGTGGTGGGATTCAAACAAATTAACAACTGGCTCTCTGCCTTAATGATTTCTTCAAACAACCAATTCACCCAATTGCTCAGAAAGTTAACAATTGGTTTTCCCAAAGTGGTTGAATCCCACCACTGCCCTCTCCCCTCCCCAGACAGGCCACCAAGTCGCAAAGGTTGGGGACTTCTGTGATAGAATGTACCGGCAGTCCTCAACTACAACTGAGCCCAAAATTTCTGTTGCTAAGCATGACAGTTGTTAAGTGAATTTTGCCTCATTGTACAACTTTTCTTGCTACAGTTGTTAAGGGAATCACTGCACTTGTTAAATTAATAACATGGTTGTTAAGTGAATCTGGTTTTTTAGGAGGTCACCAAAATTGGTCATATGGCCCGGGGACAGTGCAACTGTCATAAATATGAGTCACTTGCCAAGCATCCAATTTTTGATTACCTGACACTGGGGATGCTGCAATAATCATAAATGTGAACAATTGTCATAAATCACTTTTTAAAGTGCAGTCTAACTTCAAATGGCACTAAATAAACAATTGCAAAATTGAGGACCACCTGTAATCTGGATACTCAGGAGGAAGGGAGTGCATTTCAGACAAGCAAATCACAGGTGGGTTTCTGCTGGTTTGACCCGATTGGGAGAAATGGTAGTGGTAGCGAGGGGGGCTCCACCCACCTGCCCAGACACTTCTGCGCATGACCATGTGTGCATGAGCGAACCGGTAGTAAAAAAATTGAAAACTCACCACTGGATCAAATGCCAATAAAGTTTAGACAGTTTGTGTGGAAGAAAGAGAATGAAGAAGACTCCTCCCTAATAGCTCTCAGTTTTTGGTGTAAGGTAGTTTGCTTTAGTTTGACAAGATTTATTTCTATAGGTGAGGAACAACACAGGAAATTGCCTAAAGAGTTTAAGAGTGCTTGATCACCAAAACAAGATAAGGAAATAGTTTATCAGGACCTTGGACAGATCACAATCCCTTAACTGAGCTAAAGTAAGAGTAAATTTGTCCAAGGCCACAAATTTGGGTCTAAAAAGGTGCTTCTTAGCCCATAGAAAATGGTGATGCAACTGAAAATGTATCACCAGTCTTTAAAACAGCCATGTCCTTTCAAACATCACATGGCTACTACCAAAGGGAATTGCAACAATCCCAAGAAAAGATATAAAACATATTTTGAATCATATTTGCCAAATTATTTTTGACATGCAGTGCAAATGTATTGAATGTTTTACTCGTGTCCCAAACCATTCTTAAATCAGTACTTTGTTCAAATTATTTTTTTTAAAAAATCTTTTCATTTCTTTTTACAATCCTCCACTATTCGTTCTGTAAGAACATTTCATTTAGCATCCACATAAAAAATAGATTTCCTTTTAGAAACAAAACTCCATAGGATTATGATCAAAAAATATCTCTACTTTAGAAAACTTAGTAGCCTAATAGTTTGAAATCTGTATCATATCTATCCTCAAAAAGGATCCATGTCTTTCAGAAAAGCAGATGTATTCTAGTGAATTGCCATTTTTCTGTTTCTGCATGTTCACAAGTCCTAAATTGTCCATCAACTCAAAGAAAATGTTTGGTTAAGATGCCTTGGGTGATTTTAATGTTTTTCTCAGAAGTTTTAGCCAGTTATGAATTTCCTGTGACATTCTGTTATGAGAAATCTCAAAATATACCCTCAATGTTGGAAGAATGTGAGTTGCCCAAGCAGGTCAAAGTCACCTTAATTGGTCTATATTGTTCCACCAGATATGGTGCTGGTTGTAACAATGACGATAATATAATAAAAACTATGTGCTTTGAAAGCTTGTCTCTCAGAGAAAAATGAAATCAAGTGTACTTAAGTCTCACCAGCAGCAATTACATAAATAACTAACAACATGTGACTGATAGTTTGCTGATGGAGCCATGTATGTAGATGCTTTAACCACAATGGAGAACCTTCCAGATTCCTCCAGATTTCAATCCACTTCCCCAGAAAGAGACATATATACCAAGCAATTGGGGCTATACTTTATATACATGAAATCTGAATTTCATCTCCAGAAAGTCTCTTGATTTCCAAAGGCAATAGAGTAATGTTTCCCAATCTTGAGAACTTTAAGATGTATGGACTTCAACTTTCACATTCTAGAAGTTGAGGTCCACACATCTTAAAGGGGCTAAGATTGAGAAAGACTGGACTAGAGGAAGTGTAGAAGAGGTAACTGAGGAGAAACAAGACAAGTCTACTCTCTCCCGCCTTTAATAAGACCCTCAGTGTGCCACAAACATAATCCTTCAGCAAAGCTATATTGCTGAACTAGCCATATGCCTTTTCTTTAATATTGCTTAGGCAGTCTTCTACTATTATTCATCCCCAGTTGTGGCTTATATGCTGAATTACCTGTCCTCAGAGAAATGTTCCTCCAGTCTATTGTTAGTCTTTTCTGGTCTGGGGAGCTGTGTCTTGATTTTGGAGATAACATTAGTCGTGTGGCTTCACAGATGGAACAGACAGTTTCCATATTTCCTTTGCCTTTTCCCATTATCGTTACAATTTTGTCTCTAGGACTGTGCAATTGGATTGGATGTCCTTGAGGGCATTTGGTGCTGGATTCAGTTATTACATGGTGAATTGTCCAGTTATTGTTTTGTTGTCATGACTTAGCAATGCTATGCTAACAACTGATTGAAAATCTAATAAGTGAAATAATTAATTTGGAGGTATTGGATTAATTATTAGGGTGTAATTAATTTGGCTTTTCTATTTGACTAATGAATAGTGTGGATGGTGGTCTCAGCAAATGTTATTCGTGTTAGTAAGCATCTGAAGGACTGATACATATTAAAGATTGATAGCAGTAGGTATAGAGTTTGTACAACATATTAAGCTGAGTTAAAATAGTTGGGCAGTTTCCAGTCCTTTAGGTTATGAGGAATCAGCTGTTGTCTTAGCACAGGGGTCGGCAAACTTAAAGACTCAAAGAGCCATTTGGACCCGTTTCCCACAGAAAAGAAAACACCGGGAGTCACAAAGGTCCTAACCGGAAGCCCCCTGTTCAATTCTGGAGCTGACCGGAAGTTCAGTTCCCCCACCATAGAGTCTCCTCCTAGCGCGGCATACTTTTTCCTCTACCTGTCATAACCGAAAGCGCTATCAATTGTGGAGACAACTGGAAAACCCTCCCCTTACCATAGAGTCTTCTCCTGGTGCACTATGCTTCTCTCCCCCCCCACCGGAAGCTTCTCTCAAAATTGTGGCGCCGACCGGTGACGGAGCCATAGCAGAGGGAGGAACGAGCCACATGTGGCTCCAGAGCTGCAGTTTGCTGACCCCTGTCTTAGCATATATGTGTGTGTGTGTGTGTTTGTATCACAAATGCACATAGAGATAGATAGCAGAGGGCATAGCATGTTTTGAGGACACAGCAATTTTGTGTGGATTCATTCTGTATTCTGAAGGTTGCATTAAGTTCTGCATTAAGAACATGATTTGATACATTTAATACCACTTACTAATCAAATTAAGACAATCATACAGTAAAATGTATGGTGAGGGCCTTTGTCTACATGCAAGCAGGACAACATAGCAAAGTTAGTTGTAACTCATCATCAAGATTCCATCTCATAGCGCCACCTTGTATAAAGAAAACATACAAAATGTTCTATAGATGGCACCTCCCCCCCACAAGGTGAGCAAAATTGAACAAGAACCGATCACCGCAGTGTTGGAAATGTAATATGGCGTTAGGATCTTTTTATCATATGTTGTGGTTATGTACAAAAGCCAAGGAATTTTGGCGTCAGATACAGACATGTTTGGAAGAGATGCTAGATCAAAAGATAGGCTTAAAACCAGAACTATTCCTAGTAGGAATCACAAGAGAGAAATATAGTAAAGGATTGATATATCTAATGCTGCATGGGATAAACACAGCAAGATTGGTCTCTGCACAACACTGGAAAAACAGGGATGCCCCCTCTGAAGAAGAGGTAATAAAGAAAATTTTGGTCTGGGCAGAAATGGACAGACTGACACTAGAGCTTAAAAATAAAGACGAGACAGAATATTATGAAATTTGGAACAAAATGTATCAATGGTTGGAAATGAGGAAAAGGAGTCGGAACAGAATATACTGAGGGTTTGCAGAATTGAAACTAGACAATACTTAGATAACTATAGAAAGGAGGACAAGGGATATGTTTATAAGATCAAAGTAGCAATGTACAATAAATAGGAACTGTGTTTGCTGATATGTTGAAATATGTATGGAAGTGACAAAGCCAGGATGCTCGCTCTGTGTCCAATGTTTTAATGTTTATTTAATATATTTTTTAAAAAATAGATCCCATCCCATAGCACAGAAATGGGCAACTGTGACCCCCAGATCACAGCAGACCCTCATCTTCTTTTTCAGCTCTGCTCACCATGATTGTTAAAAATGATTGGTTCAATTTCTGCCATTTTGCATCACAAAAGTGATATGAGTGATGGAGGAGTATCACCTCATTAAAAAATCTTGGTCCAGCTGGCCTGGCTGGGAGAACCTTGTAAAGGCCCCTTTCCAGGGTTACAAGAGAAGACGGTCAATGGTTTTGAAAGCGGAAGAGGGCTCTACGCCCCAACGGCAGATAAAGCAGCAGAGCTATCTTCTAGGAGAAGGGAAACTCTGATTACAAACCTCCACTGCCTTGTGGCTCTATCCATTACTGGAAAATGCTTCAGGAGTCAATCTCCAGGCAAAATCCAGAGTCCCGGAAGCAGTTTGTGACTGTGTACAACCACATTCTGGTAACTCCTGCGATGCAGCTGGAACCAATTGTATTGGCTCTGCCGTTGCATCGGAGTATTTCAGCGGTGTGGAGAAGGGGGATCTGCTGCTTGGATAACAGTCTATCTTCCATATTGATCTACCCAGGCCTTGTGCTCTGGAGAGGACACTCCAGCTTTGACCTCTTTCCAGAGCATGACACCATAGTCTTTTGAGACTGAAAGATGCCAATGCCATGCCATGCATCACAAAAGGCATTACAATCATAGTGTAAACCCTAAAAAGGATTTAGCACACCTTAAAATAAGAAAGAAATACATTTACACTCTTTCCCAAACTCAGGAAAATTCATATAAAAGATCATGTCCATTTGCTTAATTAAGCCTTGGCTTCTGCCTCAAAGTCAAGGTCACCCATCTCTGCTTTAAGATGTTCCAGATGGAAGTATCTAATGATACTTTTTTCCTCTGGCTCCTGCACCAGTCATAAAGCATAAAGTCAGCTCTGATTTCCTCTGAGATGTTGACCAAGTTGAGAGACCACATAAAAGTTAGACATCAACGATAAGTATTATCTAGTTTATAATGTAATTATTTCTGAAGCAAAGCAGATTTCACACCTTCACAAGATACTTCTGAGATTTTTGGGGAAGAAAATGAGTTATTAAATGTATAATGCACATAGTAAATACCATGTTTCCTCCCAAATAAGACAGGGTATTATTTTATTTTGACTCCAGAAATAAGTGCTTGGCCTTATTTTCAGGGAGGTCTTATTATTTTTGAGGTTTAGGAGGCGGCGAGTGTGGTAACCTCATGGCTGCTGCTGGGTTGCAATATTTTCAGGGAGGGATTATTATGCAGGAAGGTCTTATTTTGGGGGAAACAGGGTACATACAATGTATTTCCCTATTCGAAGCTTTTTGTGATTGTGCAAGCATGTAAGATATTGAGGAAAAAATAAATGTGAGAAATAGAAAATGGCAGTCTGTATAACCAAGTGTGCTTTCTTATTGCACATTGACACTGTGGGCCCCCAGTGTAATGTGCTTGAAACATCTTTTCTTATCCAAAATTTCAGAGAGATGGAGAAAAAATAGTGTGTTCTTTTTCTTACTGTGTGAAAAGTCCCTCTGTGGTACCAAAATTAGATGGGTTTGATGCAGAGCAGAGAATTGTTCACCAGCTGTGTTTCTACAAACAGCTGGTGATCCTGTCTTCCTTTCTAAGATAATATCCTGGCCATCATGCCCAATTCCTGGTTAGGACTACAGCATCTAGATTTACATCAGAGGTGGTATGTGGTCAGTTGTGACAGGTTCTGGAGAAGCAGTAGTGGAAATTTTGAGTAGTTCAGAGAACTGGCAACTAGACTGTCCCTGTCCCTCAGCTGATCTTCTTTTGTTGCCCTGAACAGGAGAACAGAGCTGGAAAGCAGGTTAGTGGGGGGGGGAATGGTGATTTTGCAGTATCCTTCCTCCAGAAGTGGGGAGAGAATGGTGATTTTGCAGTATCCTTCCCCTGACATGCCCACAAAGCCATTCCCCCAAAGCCACGTCACGCCCACAAAGCCACGCCCACAGAATCAGTAATAATTTTTTTTGAATCCCACCACTGATGTACGCATCTTGTTATAGTTGGCTTTCACAATGATTTTCTGAATAATCCATGAGGTCACAATATCTACAATAACACTTATCACTTACACTTCTATACTGCTTCACAGTGTTTTACAGCCCTCTCTAAGTGTTTTACAGAGTCAGCCTATTGCCCCCAACAATCTGGGTCCTCATTTGACCCACCTCGGAACGATGGAAGGCTGAGTCAACCTTGAGCCTGGTGAGATTCGATCTGCCAAACTGCTGGCAGCCAGTGATCAGCAGAAGTAGCCTGCAGTACTGCACTCTAACCACTGCACCACCATAGCTCTATAGTTACGATAACAATTCCAAATGAGAGAGTGAGCAGTATACGGAACATAGGCTCATAGGGCTGGAAGGGACCTTGGAGTCAGGGGTGGGTTCCAGCAGTACTGCCGGTTTGCTCGTGTGCGTGCTTTGCATATGCGGGCACACTTGATGTGTACTGTGCGCACATGTTCAATACAATAAAAATTGTTCTGCGCATGTGCAGAAGTGAAAAACAAGATGGCAGCGCCTATGGCGCTGCCCAGAGAACCAATTTGGGGGCATGGCAGACCTGGGTCACTGCTGGTTCCAGCAAAACCACCAAACCACTACTGGCTCGGCCGAACTGGTCCGAACTGGTAGGAACCCACCACTGCTTGGAGTCTTCTAATCCAACCCACTCCACAAGGAGGAGTCCTTATATCATTCTGGATAAATGACTGTCCAGTCTCTTCTTGAAAACCTCCAGTAAAGGAGCAACTCACAACTTCTGGAGACAAGCTATTGCATTGATTAATTGTTCTTGCTGTCAGAAAATTTCTCCTAAGTTCTAGATTGGATCCCTCTTTGATAAGCTTCCATCCATTATTTCTTGTCCAGCCCCCTTGTCCTTCATTACACAAGAGATACCTACCCTGTTTCCCTGAAAATAAGACTACCCCAGATTATAAGCCCTTCATGGTAGTGGATCTGGGTACTTGAGAGACCGCCTACTGCCGATCACCTCCACACGACCCATTAGATCTCATCGTTTAGGCCTCCTCCGAGTTCCATCCGCTGGCCAATGCCGACTGGCCACCATGCGGAGGAGAGCCTTCTTGGTGGTAGCCCCGACCCAATGGAACGATCTCCCCGTGGAGCTTCGTACCCTCACCACCCTCCAGACCTTCTGCACAGCCCTTAGAATCTGGCTATCCCGTCAGGCCTGGGGCTAAAGATTGTGACCCGCCCGAATGGTATGAATGTTGCGTTTTAATTATGTACTGTCTATATGTAAAAGTCTGTTTCCCCCCTTCCTTTTGATTGTGAGCCGCCCTGAGTCCCCCCAGGGAAAAGGGCGGCATACAAATAAACACAAATTCCAAATTCCAAATTCCAAATAAGCCCTATTGGGCTTTCTGAGTGCATGCACTAAAATAAGCCCTTCCCTGAAAATACCCCCCCCCCCCCCCGAAAATATTGCAACACAGCAGCAGCCATGAGGTGACCATACTCGCTGCCTCCAGCACCTCAAAAATAATAAGGCCTCCCCGAAAATAAGGCCAAGCGCTTATTTAGGAGGGCCAAAAGAAAATGAGACCCTGTCTTATTTTCAGGGAAACACGGTAGTTCCCTCAGCCATTCCTCATACAATCTAGCCTTCAGGCCTGTTATAATCTTTGTTGCTCTTCTCTGCACTCTTTGCAGGGTCTCAGCATTATTTGCAACATTGCGACAAGAACTGGATGCAGTATTCCAAGTGTGGGTTTTTTCAGTATAAAGCAGTAATATCAGTTCACGTGATCTTGAAACTATTCCTCTGTTGATGCAATCTAGGACTGCATTGGTTTTTCCAGCAGCCACAACTCACTGCTGGCTCATATTTAAATGGAGGTCCACCAAGACACTTAGATCCCTCTCACAGAGAGGTACATAAAGAAAAGGTTTGCCCTTGGAGTGCCTGATTGGAGTCCTAGTGGACAACCATTTAAATATGAGCCAGCAGTGTGCAGCAGCTGCCAAAAAAGCCAACACAGTTCTAGGCTGCATAAATAGAGGAATAGAATCAAGATCATGTGAAGTGTTAATACCACTTTATAATGCCTTGGTAAGGCCACACTTGGAATACTGCATTCAGTTTTGGTCACCACGATGTAGAAAAGATGTGGAGACTCTAGAAAGAGTGCAGAGAAGAGCAACAAAGATGATTAGGGGACTGGAGACTAAAACATATGAAGAACAGTTGTAGGAACTGGGTATGTCTAATTTAATAGAAAGAAGGACTCGGGAGTCATGATAGCAGTGGTCCAATATCTCATGGGTTGCCACAAAGAAGAGGGAGTCAAACTATTCTCTAAGGCACCTGAGGGTAGAATAAGAAGCAATGGGTGGAAACTAATCAAGGAGAGAAGCGATTTAGAACTGAGGAGAAATTTCCTGACAGTTAGAACAATTAATCAGTGGAACAACTTGCCTCCAGAAGTTGTGAATGCCCCAACACTGGAAGTCTTTAAGAAGATGTTGCATAGCCATTTGTCTGAAATGGTATAGGGTTTGCTGCCTAGGCAGTGGGTTGGACTAAAAGACCTCCAAGGTCCCTTCCAACTCTGCTATTGTATTGTATTATTATTATAATGAGCTTTCTTGGAGTCAGGATTCTCTGCAAATATTCCCTGTTGTAATGGACCCATCTCATTTGGTTGAGTATAACAGGAAAACGGAGTTGGAAGAGACCTTGGACGTCTTCTACTCCAATCCCTTATTCAAGTAGATATATCAAATATACCATTTCTTCATGTATGATTTAAAGTATTAGGTGACCCATAAAATGAATGTAGAACCTTCCAGATTCTTCCAGGTTTCAATCCACCTTCCCAAAAATAGGCATATACCAAGCAATTAGATATGTATAATTTATATATATCAGAGGTGGTATTCAGCTGGTTCGCACCAATTCACGGAATTTGGTCTGGGTCACTGAACCGGTCATGACCTCTGGCTGGCCCTGCCCCCTGCCTGGTTGCCCGGTCACCATTCGCTCGCCCCGCCTGCTTGACGCTTGCTCATCGCATCCACTCACTCGATGCTTGTTCGCGTCGGCTGCTCAACGCTTGCTCCTTCCATCCCAGCCCATATATGTAGCCTTCAGCACGTAGCCCAGCTACGCACCTCGTCAGTTACCTTCCATTCCGGTGGCCTTGGTGGGGGGAACACGGTGAGGTTCAGCTGCCTTTTGTGGGAAGCCTCCAGCCATCGGTCGTTTTTGGCTGCCACGCCCACTCGGTCACATGACACCCCCAAGCCACCAAACCGGTAGGGAAAACATTTGAATCCCACCACTGATATATATGAAAGCTGAATTTCATCTCTAGAAAGTCTCCTGATTTCTAAAGACAATAGAGCAGTGTTTCCCAGCCTTGACAACTTTAAGATCTGTGTATGACCATTCACTTAATGACCATTTGAATTTGCAACAGCATGAAAAAGGGTGATGGAATCCCTGCTGCTATCCCAAATACGAATTGAAAACAGACTTCTTTGAAGGGCATCTGGGGATGGGTGAACAATGAGTGCTTTGGAGTTACAACGAGGGCTGGATGATATTGAGTTTTGGATGAATGTAGCGGTTGGATTATGATTTTAATGCCATGCTATTTGGTGGCATTGATGCAAGTGATTTAGCTGTATTTTAATGTTGTTGCTGTAATGAGGAGTATAAGCGTCTCAGAATCATTTTTCTAGTTTGGTGCAGCATAAAAGCTTTAGTAAACAACCACAACCAAGGATAGAAATAATCATAGATAAATAAATAACCAGGCTTGGAATACATGCATATGGGTAAGCTAAGGGGTGAAGGGAAATTTTTTTGAATTATACACATGTAGTTAAACCCTAAGAGAGAAAGAAAGAGAGGGAGGGAGAGAGAAGGAGGAAGGGAGATATTTCTATGTGTTTGGAATTAATCATTTTAAACACAAATCTCAGCTACTTTTACGTTTATATGGGCTTTGAGCCATACAAACAGATAAGCAGCCAACATTAATTTTCTAATTCTGATTTGAAGCATCGTTTCACTAATTGCTCGACTGTCAAGAGTAATTTTTAGCTGTGGCAAAAATAAGGGCTGGTGGCTAGATTCTGCGCAGCAGCACTGGGGATTCGTCGGAAACACGTGTCAAGCCTAACGTAGTTATTTTATACAACAAATATGGCAAATCCTTTGCACTGCTTATTCTTTTCCTTTTTAGTGATAAATTGACTACGGGTCATACAGTTTATGGATTGTGTTTTTAGTATAGTTAGACCATGTGCAATTGACAGACTGGATTTTATCATAGATTTTATCCATTGTTTATTATTTTATTCTAGAATTTTTGATTGTATATTTATTGAGTGCTTTTATTTGTATTGGTCTCTGCTCTATGATTGTGATGAAACTCTGAAATTCTGAATGGACTGATGGTCTGGTTTAACGGAATAACAGAGTTGGAAGGGACCTTGAAGGTCTTCTCGTCGAACCCCCTTGCTCAAGCAGAGGACACCCTATACCATTACAGACAAATGGCTGTCCAATCTCTTCTTAAAAGCCTCCAGTGATGAGGCACCCCAATTTCTGAAGGCAAACTGTATCACTCGTTAATTGTTCTTACAGTTAGGAGAGGAGACAATCAATATCAATATAAATTGTAAGGATACAAGCTACAAAGTTACAGTCCTGCAGTCATAAGTGGGAGGAGATGGGTGATAGGAAGAATGAGAAGACTAAGAGTAATAGTAATAGCAGCCTTAGTGAAGGGTTTGACAGTGGTGAGGGAATTATTTGTTTAGCAGAGTGATGGTGTTCGGGGAAAAAACTGTCCTTGTGTCTAGTTGTCTTGGTGTGCAGTGCTCTACAGTGTTGTTTTGAGGGTAGGAGTTGAAACAATTTGTGTCCAGGATGCGAGGGGTCTGTAGAAATTTTCACAGCCCTCTTTTTGACTTGTGCAGTGTACACATCCTCAATGGAAGGCAGGTTGGCAGTCATTGTCTTTTCTGCAGTTCTGATTCTCCTCTGAAGTCTGCGTCTGTCTTGTTGTGTTGCAGAATCAAACCAGACAGTTATAGAGGTGCAGATGACAGATCAATAATTCCTCCGCAGAACTGTATCAGCAGCTCCTTGGCATAATATTATGTGGTTACTATTTAACCATATGAAAAATATAATGAGGCAGGAGAGGTTTTAGATTCTATGCCTCTAGAAAGAGTTGAAGTCCTTGTCTCTTAAATTTGCCAGGGTTGAGAAACTCTGCCCTACAGCAATAAAATAGCATTTCGAGAACCCTCTATCTGCTTGACCTGGCCCATCTCCAAAGGCTGACAGTCTTCCCTCCTTGTATGCCAACATTACACACAAATATGGAAAGCTGGAGAGCAACATTTTATCAATCGCTTCTCCTTGTTGCATGCTGTGGATTGCTGTGTTGAGATGTTTTTCAGTCAGCAGACCATGGGAGATTTCTGCCATGCAGAATGTGCTCTTAATTTACAAAGCTTAGCTACTCTGGCTTAGTCTGAATAAAGCTATCATGGTTTATTCAGTAATAGATAGTTGCTAGAAGCTTGGTCATAACTCAGGAGATCAGTGATTCATTGCACAGGAACAGAGAATGTCTTCACTCCTTAGAGACTGTAACTTTTTTTCTCCAATTGTCCATAACATGCTGGACAGCAGCCATCCCATTTGGGAGGAGGGATTAAAAAAGAAATCAGCATGGACTCATTATGTAAACACAAGAGAATAAAGTCTGACCCTCTTTCCCCTCCTTGAATGCCTTTGAGCCTTATCTAGTCATTCCCAGGTGAATCTGCCTGTCTGGGAAGATTCCTGTGAAATAGGCATAGAGCAATAAAGAAACGATTTTGAACTCTATATATGTGGGTCCAGTTGTTCGTACCTGACATAGCATCCTGTCCTTGCTTCCCCCACTCCTCTGCCAAAGCTAAATTGTTTCTCATTTTAAAGTGTTTATTGACATCAAATCAGCCTTCTCCTACTTATATAACCAGGGAGGTAAAAGCCAGTCCTGCTGAGTATCTTGTTTCATGTTGGGATTTTGGAAAATTGCAGGTTGAAAAAAAGTCCTCCTTTCTCCCTGTTTTATATTTTCACCGAAAAGTCGGGAGGAAGAAAGAAAAGAGGGGGGAAGGGAAAAGAGAATAGATATCATCCACATAAGATGTCAAATTCTCTTGTGAATATCTTTATAATCAGAGGTCATGCTGTTTTGACAAGGCTGGAAGTATGTGTATGTGAAAGTGCATGTCTTTCTCTGTGTACTCTCATAAATAATGCACTACCTTCTCTGTCCATAAATGTAAATGTATGGTAGTGAATCAAAGTAAGGTATTTCCTATTCTATGCCTAGAGCACCGTTGGAGGTCCGATAAGTCCGCATCGAACCGAGCAATGGTAACCACCTGCACCAGGGAATATACTAGGGCACTTAGGGCAGCTAAAAGATCACATATAGCCTCCCTGGTTGCGTCCGCAGAGTCCCGGCCAGCCGCCCTGTTTAGGATAACCCGCTCCCTGTTGAACAAAAGGGAGGCGGGGGAACCCTTGCAGGGCAGAGCTGAAGAATATGCCCAATTCTTAGCGGACAAAATTGCTCGGTTTCGGACGGACTTGGACTCCACATCTGCAGTTCCAGCCGAGACTCAGGGGGACCAAGTACAACAGCTCTGGGTTGAGTTTCAAGAGGTTACCCCCGGGGATGTGGACAAGGCCATGAGAGCTGTGAGTTCCTCCACCTGTGCTTTGGATCCGTGTCCCTCATGGCTGGTTTCTAACTGCAGTGAGGTGACACGAGGCTGGATCCAGGCGGTTGTAACCGCCTCCCTTCGGGAGGGGAACTTCCCCGCCGCACTGAAGGCAGCGGTGGTGAGACCCCTCCTGAAGAAGCCATCCCTAGATCCAGCTGTCCTTAATAACTACCGCCCGGTCTCCAACCTCCCCTTTTTGGGGAAGGTTGTTGAGAAGGTGGTGGCCTTCCAGCTCCAACGGTCCTTGGAGGAAGCAGACTATCTAGACCCCTTCCAGTCAGGCTTCAGACCCGGTTACAGCACTGAAACCGCCTTGGTCGCATTGATGGATGATCTCTGGAGAGCCAGAGATGAAGGACATCCCTCCATCCTGGTCCTCCTTGACCTCTCAGCGGCTTTCGATACCATCGACCATGGTATCCTTCTGCGAAGACTGCGGGAGGTGGGAGTGGGAGGCACCGTGTTACGGTGGTTCTCCTCCTACCTCTCGGACAGGTCGCAGTCGGTGTTAGTGGGAGGGCAGAGATCGTCCCCAAGGCCCCTAAAATATGGGGTGCCGCAGGGTTCGGTCTTATCCCCCCTACTATTTAACATTTACATGAAACCGCTGGGAGAGATCATCCGTAGGCACGGGATTAGATACCATCAATATGCGGACGATACTCAATTGTATCTGTCCGCCCCGTGCCAAATCAATGAAGCGGTTGACGTAATGGACCGGGGGCTCGAAGCCGTCATGGACTGGATGAGGATTAACAAGCTTGTGCTCAACCCAGAAAAGACCGAGTGGCTGTTGTGTTTTCCTCCCAAAAATTCGGCCATTAATCCAACACTCAGGCTGGGGGGTCAAATTCTACACCCCTCAGAGAGGGTTCGCAACTTGGGAGTCCTCCTGGATCCACAGCTGTCATTCGACCATCATATAGCGGCTGTGACCAGGGGGGCATTCGCCCAGGTACGCCTGGTGCGCCAGTTGCGACCCTACCTGAACCGGGAGGCGCTCACAACTGTCACTCGGGCCCTCGTGATTTCTAGGCTGGAATACTGCAATGTGCTCTACATGGGGCTGCCCTTGAAGAGCATCCGGCGACTTCAGCTAGTACAAAACGCAGCCGCGCGAGTGATCGCGGGTGCACCTCGATTCACCCGCATTACACCTATCCTCCGCGAGCTGCGTTGGCTACCTGTCGATCTCCGGATGCGCTTCAAGGTGCTATTGACCACCCATAAAGCCCTACATGGCAGTGGATCTGGATACTTGAGAGACCGCCTTCTGCCAATTACCTCCCTACGGCCTATAAGATCTCATAGGTTAGGCCTCCTCCGCATCCCATCGGCCAGCCAATGCCGGCTGGCAACCACAAGGAGGAGGGCCTTCTCAGTAGCGGCCCCGACCCTTTGGAACGAGCTCCCCGTAGAGATCCGCACCCTCTCCACCGTCCAGGCCTTCCGCATAGCCTTGAAGAACTGGCTCGCCCGTCAGGCCTGGGGATAAGGACCATTGCCCCGCCCGAATGTTGTATGCATGTTGAGTATTATTTTATTATGTGTTGTTGTTTTAGTATTGTATTGTTTTGTATTCCCCTCTCCCTGGTTTCTGTGAGCCGCCCTGAGTCCCCTCAGGGAAAAGGGCGGCCTACAAATAAAATCAATTCAATTCAATTCAAATATTCTGAAAAAAGCTCGCTTATTTCTCTCGCCCGCAATTTGACTTGCTCACATGCACATGGAGTTTAAAAATGCTCCCCCTCCCCACTTTCATTCTCTCCTTCATTTGCATCGCAAGTTAAATATACGGCCTACCATGAAGCCCATTAAGAAACTGACCCAGTCAAAGCAGCATTGAAAAGATAGCAAGGAAAAACAAAGCGCTCGGGGAACAAACAGTCCAATTCACTTAAAATGCTTTATGAAACAGAATCTCTCTTGAAGTGTGTGCAAATTTGTGTTCTCATTTTGAAGCGGCTTTCTTTGTAAGTAAGATAATGACAACCCTACATTCCCTCCCCCCCCCCAACCTCCAGGGTGTTTTTTTTTAATTGCACTGGGGTAATGTAAAGGGAAACACTGTGATGGCGAACCTATGCCACACGTCCCAGAGATGGCACACAGAGTCCTCTCTATGGACATGGGTGCCATCACCACAGTGGTGGGTTCTGGATCCCATTGCAACCGCTATGGTGCAACGGGGCTGGGTGTCCACCACATGAATGCGTGCAACACACGCATGTGTACTTACCTCCTGTGATGCTCTGTGATGCCTCCATGATGCTCCAGCTGCTCGGCGGAGTGTTGTGCAGGTGCCGTATGCTCTATGTGTGTGTGTGAAAGCCCCAACAGCTCAAATACAGGCAAGGAGTGCAGGTGGGTGGGCCCTCCAGAACACCGTACCGGAACAGTACCTGGTGCTCCCAGCAGGCACCAGTACGCCTGTACCGGGGTGTACCGGTCGTATCCCACCACTGCATCGCCAGCTGCGCTTCTAGTTTCCGGTCTTCATGGGTGCTAGAAAAAATGGCCAGAAAGAGAGGCATGTGCACACTGGCCAGCTGGTCTTTGGGTTTCCAGTGCTCTGATCTGTGTGAAGACTAGCTGACCTACACAGATGCTGGAAACTTGAAGGCCAGATGGCTGGTGCACACATGCACTCCGTCCAGCTGGTCTTCGGGTTTCCGGCATGCACATACACGCTAGGGGTGGGTTGCTTCCAGCATTACTGCCGGTTCATTGTGTGCAAAAATTTTGCATGTGTGATCGCTTCGCTCATGTGCACGTCAGGCACACGCTCCATGTGCATGTGCCTTTGCACAAAAATAGGTCTGTGCACGCGCAAAACATTAAAAAAATTAAATTTGTGCAATTGCAATTGTTCTCCGCATGCACAGAACCAAAAATCATGATGTAGGAGAACCGGTTCTTCGGTCTGGCGTCTTTTGGGGCATGGCAGGCCGGGGTCGCTGCTGGTTCCAGCAATCCAGGCTGCCAAACCACTACTGGTTTGGCCAAACTGGTTCAAACCGGTAAGAACCCACCTCTGGTGCACGCACATTCCGGTTTGGGCACTTGGTGCCAAAAAGGTTTACCATCACTGCACTAGGGAATCGATTTATACAGTAAATGTTTGATAGGGCTAATGCAAACCCCTGAGTTGATTTTTTTCTGCAATCTGAAGCCGCTGTTCTCCTTGTCCATATGACTCAATGTTCTGTAAAAAAAAAAAAAGTAGAAAAAAGACAGCACAGTTAAGTCCTTGACTTAAGACTACATTTGAGCTCAAAATCTCCATTGCTGAACAAATTAGTTTTTAAGTGAGTTTTGCCCCATTTGACGACCTTTCTTGCCACTGTTGTTAAGTGAATCACTGCAGTTGTTAAGATAGTAACATGGTTGTTAGGGGAATCTGGCTTCCCATTGACTTGGCTTGTCAGAAGTTCGCAGAGGCAGATCACGTGACATAAATACATGCCAAGTGTCTGAATTTTGATCATGGATCATGGGCATGAACAATGGGCATGTCAACTGGTAAAGCTTTTCCATGTCTGTTATCGAGTTACCATGTGAGGAAAGGGGATAACACATTCCACACATACCTTCAGCTAGAGTCAGATCTCAGATTACCACAGCAGACTTGTGAGGCATAGAATTCTACAGCCTGCTGGAACACCTCATTGGATAATGTGATTTATGACACAGACTGAGGGGAGCGGGGAAATGGGCAAAGTTCAGCCGTAACTTAGATGAGGTTAGATCTGACTCCGCTCGGGTATTGCCGAAATGTTGTTCCTAATAAATGACTGGATTTCTTTTGAAACCTGGCTCGAGGCTCATGAATTAATTAGGGCATCTTTCAGAAACTTGACATAATATTTTTCAATACCATTGTAGTTTACAGTTTCATTTGTTTATAATACAAAATCCAAAAATACAAAGGCAATAGCAAGAAAAATAAATGGAGCGAAGGGAAGGAAGTATAGAAAACAAGGGAGAAAAGGAGAAAAAACTCACTTTTCTCTAGCCTGAGAAATTTTAAATCATGATTTGTTTTGGAACAAATCATAATAGTCTAATAATTCTCAGCTAAAATGACTGCATTTCTAACCTTATAGATCAGACTAAATCTTTTGCAAACAAAGAACAGGATACTATATGAAAAGACTATATTTACACCAGCTTATGGACCACTTCAAGTTGCCCAGTCTCAAAGGTGATCAGAAATCTGTTAGATCCACTTTCTGGATTAAGCCATGTATTGGTTAGCAATGGATTAATGGATAAACAGTAAGAGATTTGGTTCACCCATTGAACTAAGCTAGAAAACACGATTTAACAGATTAACAGAGTTGGAAGGGACCTTATAGGTCATCTAGTTCAACCCCCCAGTCAAGCAGGAGACCCTACACCATTTCTAACCAATGACAGTCCAATCCCTTCTTGAAAGTGTCAAGTGATGAAGCTCCCAAAACTTCTAAAGGGAAGCTCTTCCGTTGGTTGATTGATCTCACCCTCAGAAAGTTCCTCCTTATTTCTAGGTTGAATTTCTCCTTGGTCAGTTTCCATCCATTATTCCTTGTCTGGCCTTCAGGTGCTTTGGAAAATAGCTTGACCCCCTCCTCTCTGTGGCAGCCCCTCAAATATTGGAAGACTGCTATCATGTCTCTCCTGGTCCTTCTCTTCACTAGACCAGCCATGCCCAGTTCCTGCAACCGTTCTTCGTATGTTTTAGTCTCCAATCCCCTAATCATCCTGGTTGCTCTTCTCTGCACTTTTTCTAGAGTCTTAACATGTTTTTATAGTGTGGTGACCAAAACTGGATGCAGTATGTCTCTAAGGTGCTTTTTCGAAAGGCAACTGAACTTTGTTTTTCCTTGAACACATTTCATTTCTCATCCAAGAAGCTTCTTTAGTTCTGACTGAATGGTGGAGCGTGGAAGGATTTACATTCCTTGCAGCCATCTGGTCATTATCACTCTTTCTGTGATTTTTTTGAAACCACTTGGAGATTCATTTATGCCCTCAGGGTCACTTGAATGATGCAAATGGGTGTGGAGCCTTATTGGAACTGCTGAAAAGGCTGCCTTGTAAACAGAAGATAGATGGCGTTGAGAAAGGGCTGTTCAATCTTAAAGTAGTGGCCTCTTTGAGTTCTCTTTCAAAACCAGTGGTGCTCTATATTCAGAATGTGAATTTTTCAAAGAGTGATCTTTGTCTTTCAAATGGGAATGGACTGCTGATTCTTGTCCTGATGGATTTGTTCTCCTATGTTGTACTATGCAGACTATTCAGGTGACTCTCAGAGAGAGTGCTAATGACAAGATGGCTACAAGGAATATAAATCCTTCCATTCTCCATCATTCAGTCAGAACTGAAGAAACTTCTTGGGTGAGAAGTGAAACATCTTCAAAGAAAAACCAAGAAAATCCAGCTGCCTTTTGAAAAAGCACCTTTGGGAAAACCATGACCTGGATAACTGAGAATCTCCATAGACATTTACAAAGCATGATGTCTGGATTTGTCAAAATCAGAAATCTTTCTTAAGAAGTGTGAATCCTAGCGCTATCCTCTCCTTCAGATACTACAAGATTTTTCTCAGAAATAATCTGTTCCTATTAGCCAATAGGTGAACACAACATGGAGTGGTTTTCAAACCTATAAGAAGAAGGATACTTAAGCTAATTCATCTCTTTCTAATTTTAAGAGAAGTTTGCAATCACTTTAAATCAAGTGCCAAATCAGATCAGCTCCCAGGAAGACATATCATGAAGTTATAGCCTCAGCCCATAAAATGAGGTTGCACTCCACAGGTGGGATTCAGCAGGCCCAGACTAGTTCTGGAGAACCGGTAGCAGAAATTTTGAGTCATTCGGAAAACCGGTGAATACCACCTCTGACTGCCTTCACCCCTCATCTATTCTCTGCCTCCAGAGTTCCTGCTGATCTGGAGGACATGGGGATTTTGCAGTAACCTTCCCCTGCTACGCCCACCAAGCCATGCCCACCAAGCCACGCACACAGAACCGGTAGTAAAAAATTGTGAATCCCACCACTATTGCACTCCTCTGCCCCCAATCCTGTGTAACATGAGTGGGGTGGATTTCATGCAGCTTTGGAGTTGTACAAGCAGCTAAGAAATAGATAAAGATTTTTTACTTGCCAGCAGATGGCAAAGTCCATCCTTACGTTTATATAGTGTTTTGTCTCATTTTCGTTTGCATATTTTTAAAATAAAAGTGGAGCCCTTTATCTTTGAATATTTGATGTTTCAGCATTATTAAATATGAGAAATCCGCTTGTGAATTTAGCAGGTAGATAATGCAATTGTCTCTGACTTTCCTGGAATAATTACAGTTACCTCCCAACCGATCAGGGATCATATAATTGTGTTAGCTTTTTGTAACCTTTGTAGAAGCTTTGAGGCAGGTAGGCCATTTTTGCCCTTAATGGGCTACGTGATGGCTTCGTACTTCTGATAACAAGCAGTATTGTGGTGAGCAATGCTACTCCAGAACAGGACGGGAGTAAGAACAGTACATCTTGTTCTGCAATTTCCTAGACTTTGTAAGAATTGTAAGGACGAGGCTTACTATCGAAGGTATGCAAACAACAAGATCCATCTCCTCTTTCCCTTCAAATATTTCCTTTCATTAATTAGTCTATTAATCACATTTATTCTTCCCTGTCTTTTTTTTTTTAACGCAAGAAATCACTCTGAATAAAAGCCCTGTTTTTCATCTAGTTTTCCTGGTGAAAACCAATAAAGGATGGCATCATCAGCATAAATAGAATGCCTATTACCACATTATGGCAATGTAGCATTTTAAAAATGATACGAACCGAGGTGGCGAGCCTATGGCATGTAGGTTCCATGAAAATGGCCGGAAAAATGGCCTGAAAAATGGCCTGAAAACAACCCCAAACCACCCTGAAAGCAGCCCGAAAGATGGCCTGAAAACAGTCCTAAAAACAGCCTGAAAACGGCCCCCCAAATAGCAAAAAAACTGGCATGCTCGTGCCGACTGGTCTTTGGGTTTCTGGTGCTCTGGTGCATGTGCAAACCAGTTGGCCAGCGCACATGCATGTGCCGGAAATCCAAAGATCAGCTGGCTGGTGTGTGCATGCGCACCAGCCAGCTGGTCTTCAGGTTTCTGGCACTCCAGTGCACGCACATGTATGCACATTCTGGTTTGGGCACTTGGTGCCAAAAAGGTTCACCATCACTGATATAGAATTTCCTGCTTTAGCCAGGGCTTGGATTAGAAGACCTCCAACATCCCTTCTGACTCTGTTATGCTGTCAAAAGATTCTTTAAAATCCTGCCTTTATTATTTTTTTGTAAATAACTCAAGGTGACAAGCATACCTAATATTCCTTCCTCCTCCTATTTTTTTTCCACCACAACAATCCTGTGAAGTAAATTGAAGCAACTGGCATGCCCTAGTAAGACCACACCCAGAGTACTGCATCATGTTTTGGTCACCACACTATAAAAATATGTTGAGACAATAGAAAAAGTGCAGAGGAGAGCAACCAGGATGATTAGGGGACTGGGAGCTAAAACATATGAAGAACAGTTACAGGAACTGGGCATAGCTAGTCTAGTGAATGGAAGGACCAGGGGAGACATGAGAACAGTCTTCCATATTTGAGGGGCTGCCCCAGAGAGGAAGGGGTCAAGCTATTTCCCGAAGGTCAGACAAGGAATAATGGATGGATACTGACCAAGGAGAGATTCAACCTGGAAATAAGGAGAAACTTTCTGGCAGTGAGAACAATCAACCCATGGAACAGAAGTTGCCTTCAGAAGTTGTGGGAGCTTCATCACTTGAAACTTTCAAGAAGAGACTGGACTGCCATTTGTTAGAAATGGTGCAGGGTCTCCTGCTTGAGGGGGGAGGTTGGACCAGATGACCTATAAGGTCCCTTCCAACTTTGTTAATCTGATCTGATCTAATCTCTTGGTTTAGGGAGAGGAACTGGCCCAAAGCCATGCCTAAGGTGAGACTAGAAATCACCACCTCATGGTTTCTAGGTCAGCAATTTAACCACTACACCTGGTTTCTTTGTCTATATTTTATGGAAATTGACATCCTGAATGTTTATTGGGGTTACTGCTCAAGCTCTTTGTCGTTTCCTCATAGTTCATATAACTTGCTAAGGAACATTTGTCTGCAGAGGTGAGGTTAGCCCCTCACTCTCCGGGATTTCCAGAAAAGCATGAATACCTGGACCTGCCAACTCATGTAGGGATCCAAATGTGGTGTGCAGTGTTGGGGGTGGTCAGTGCCATGAGAGTGCTCTCTTTTAACTTATCTTTTGTCCTTACTTTTTCAATCTGTCATTCAGTTGTAATTCTGCTTTAACTTTATCTTTCATGTGATTTTATGACTTTTTATCTCTAAACCACCCAGCGTTGGCTAAATTGGATACCTAGCTAGCTGATTAGACAGACAGACAGACGGATGCACGGACGGACGGACGGATGGATGATGGATGGATGGACAGACAGACAGATAGATGGCTTGGTGGGCATGGTGTAGCTTGGTGGGTGTGGCAGAGGAAGGATACTGTAAAATCTCCATTCCCTCCCAATCAGCTGGGACTCGGGAGGCAGAGAATAGATGGGGGAGGGGCCAGTCAGAAGTGTTATTTACCGGTTCTCCAAATTACTCAAATTTTCCTCTACCAGTTCTCCAGAACTGGTCAGAACCTTCTGAATACCACCTCTGGCAAAGATGCACAAAACTTTCTTATCTTCCCACTGTAGTGGTACCTATTTATTTACTCACATTTGCATGTTCTCAAACTGCTATGTTGTGGTAGGAGCTGTTGCAAGTAATAGAAGCTCACCCTATCATGGTGTGGTGCTTGGTCTTGAACTGCCTAACTTCCAGTCAAAAGCCCAGTGTCTTAACTGCTAGGCACCCCCCTTCGTAAGATTGTAGTCATGAGGGAAACAATTGCTCTCTAAAATGTGTGTGGATATTCATTGCCAATTTATCAAACAAAACAAAACAAAACCACCCATCTTAATGTTACCACTGTAGCGTCTAGTTCAGTTCACACTTGAATAAATGATTCAGATTGTAATTACATAATGTCTGGGTAACTGATACTACAATACTACAATACTGCATTATGATGTACATTTATACACCTGGCTCCAGTTATCTTCAAAATAAGTAGACATAGCACTAGCATCCCCTTCAAGAAACAAGTTTCAAGAGACAGTTAATGTTTGTTGTGAAGGCAAACATATTTGACCTTGACCTATGATTAAACTATTCATTTTGGTGGATGTTTTGAGAAAAAGAAAGAAAGAAGGAAGAAAAGAAAGAAAGAAAGAAAGAAAGAAAGAAAGAAAGAAAGAAAGAAAGAAAGTTTTGATCTAATTTTCCTGGACTTTGCATAATTTTATAAACCTATTTTATAGCAGAGTAAGTCATTATTTTTTGGTCAGATTAGTGGGTTAGAGGCTTTTCTAGGAGCTAGACAATATCAAAATATTTGTAGTGGGCAAATCATGCAAAGAAATTCCAGATGCAATCAATCAATAAAATCTTTATTATGGTTATAGATCAGCATAAGGCTGTAATAACAGTTAAGGATTTTTAAAGCTAAAAAAATATAAACTACACAAAGTTTAAACATATATACATGTATACATGTATACATATATACATATATACATATATACATATATACATATATACATATATACATATATACATATATACATATATACAATATACAAGTTACAATGGCATATATTTTCACAGTTATACCCTTTGTAGCATCCCCATGATCATGTGATCAAAATTCAGACCTATGGCAACTGAATCATATTTATGACCGTTGCTGTGTGCCAAGGTCATGTCATCACCTTTTGTGGCTTTCTGACAAGCAAAGTCCATGGGGAAGCCAGATTCACTTAACAACCTGGTTACTAACTTATCATCTGCAGTGATTCACTTAACAATGATGGCAAGAAAGGTTGTAAAATGGGACAAAGAAACAAGGACTACCTGTATGTGTATATATATGCCAGGTATGTTCTGTTTTCCATGAATGTTTATGCTTTTTCTTGTTTTAATTTTATTACTATGGTGAGCCATCCAGAGGTACAGTATGTTACTTAAGAGTAGCTATGCAAATCTCTTTTTTAAAAAATATGATTGTGAGCCACTTGTTGTTAGTTGCAAAGTTGTGTCCGACCCATCGCGACCCCATGGACCACGTTCCTCTAGGCCTTCCTGTCCTCTACCATCCTCTGGAGTCCATTTAAGGTCACGCTGACTACTTCTGTGACTCCATCCATCCACCTCCTTCTCTGCCGTCCCTTTCTCCTTTTGCCCTCCATCTTTCCCAGCATTAGGCTCTTCTCCAATGAGTCCTTTCTTCTCATTAGGTGGCCAAAGGATTTGAGTTTCCTCTTCAGGATCTGGCCTTCTAAAGAGTAGTCAGAATTGATCTCCTCTAGGACTTACTGGTTGGATTGCCTTGTAGTCCAAGAGACTCACAGGAGTCTTCTCCAGCACCAGAGTTCAAAGGCCTCAATTCCTTGATGCTCAGCTTTTCTTTTGGTTCAACTTTCACAGCCATCCATTGCAAATGGGAAAACCATAGCCTTGACTATACGCACTTTTGTTGGCAGGTTGATATCTCTGCTTTTTAGTCTGCTGTCTAGATTGTGAGCCACTAGGGGCATGATAGTTCACCATATACTGTCAATAATTAAATCAATAAAATAAATATATATGGTTTGGGTGGGAGGATGGGGGGTTAATATTTTGTTATTTTTATTATTTGTTTTATATTGTGTTTTTATGTCCTTCTAAGCCATCTTGAGTTGCTATGTGTAAGTAGGCAGCAATATAAATTTTCTAAAATAAAATAAACCAAGGAAATAAATTTCATTTTATTTAAATAGATTTTATTTATTAGTGTGAGGAGAAAACTTCATCCCCCCATTTTTTTTTCAGTGGGATACTTATTTCATCTCTCATTATTTTTACAGTTCTGATAACATATATTATTATCTATTACAGGGGTCTTCAAACTTGGCAATTTTAAGACTTCTGAACTTCAAGATTCCCCAGCCAACATTCTGGGAGTTGAAGTCCACAGGTCTTAAATGTTGCCAAGTTTGGAGACCCCTCATGCAAGGAACACAGTAGCTCAGTGACTGAGACGCTGAGCTTGTAGATCAGAAAGGCCAGCAGTTTGGCTGTTCGAATCCCTAACCCTGCGTAATGGAGTGAGCTCCCATTACTTGTCCCAGTTTCTGCCAACCTAGCAGTTCAAAAGCATGTAAAAAATGCAAGTAGAATAATAGGGACCACCTTTGGGGGGGGAAGGTAACAGCATTCTGTGTGCCTTTGGTGTTTAGTCATGCCAGCCACATGACCATGGAGACGTCTTTGGACAACGCTGACTCTTCGGCTTTGAAATGGAGATGAGCACCGCCCCCTAGAATCAGGAACGAGTAGCACATATGTGCGAGGGGAACCTTTACCTTTACAATCTATAGTACAATGGATTGTATTAATATTCAAGTGATGTAATTCTGCCTCCCCCTTATTTGCGTATACTTGTTTTTCCCCTGATTGATTATAAACTGATTGCCATTATAATCATTCAATGATTTAAGTGAACACCGCAGCTGTTCTTACACCAAAATTCCTACTTTCATTGTCTGTAGAACCTTTTCCCTTTGTGGAGGAAAGCTCTGGAGGACTTAGGACATGAATTGCAAATTCTTAACTGAAGCATCTCTCTGTGCTAGATCAATTTTCCAGCTCTCAAACTGCTTTATTAAACAGGTGACTTATTAATCTATCATTTGGTTGCCCCTTGTCTCTGGGTTGGTACACCAGTATAATTTGATGCTTGCAATTTGCAGCCACAATCATCTGTTTTATTGTTATAAGTTATAAGCAGTGTTGGCCTTCCTGCCACTCGTTCTTCTTATACATTTTCAGAGTCCCTGACTATATACCAGTAGTCCTTGACTTACAACAATTCATTGAGTGGCTGTTCAAAGTTCAATGGCACTGAAAAAATGTGATTATGATTGTTTTTCAAACTTTTTTTTTTTTTTTTTTTTTTTTAATCCGTATAAAATATTTTATTCAATTTTCACATTCCATTTGCAATCATTTATATACAGGGTATTTACTATAAGAAAAGAAAAAAAAAGAAAAAGGGAATAAAACGAACAAATAAAAAGGAAACACAACTCATCATTCACAACCCCACCTAACCCTTGCATCCTCCATACACCCCATCTACCCCCTCCAACTTTCCTTTCTCCCTCTAACACTCCCCTCCTACTTCCCTTTCCCCTCAAACCTTCCTTCTCCCCTTACTCCCCAGACACCCTCCTTACATTCCCCTTACTCCTTACATTCCCCTTACTCCTTCCTTACTCCTCCCTCTTCCTTCCCTCTACCTCCCTCCTTGGTGTATGCCTTTATTCGAGTATTGTTTGATCTAATAAAAGTAAAGTGAACCAAGGAAAATAATAATAATAATAATAATAATAATAATAATAATAATAATAATAATAATAATAAAAAGAACCACCGTATATAAATACATTCTTGTTCTTATTAAAACTATATTAACACCCCCCCACCCCACCCCCCACAATCCCCATCCCTAATCCTCCCGACTTCCCAGGGCCCACACCTGGCACTACCTTCTATCTAAAATATCTTGTATACATATGGATTAAAAAATAAAAGTAATATATCAAAAAAAAAAAAAAAAGAAAAGCAGAGAAAGAAAAAAAGAAAAAAAAAGGAAAAAAAGAAAAGAGAAAAGAGAAAAAAGAAAAAAAGAAACCACTCTTTGTGTTGATCTCAGCCCCCCATCTTTATCTATGCTTAAATAGTATAAATCATTCTATCTATATTTTATTCTCATCTCTTACTTCTTTGCTATTTACCCCGACCTTCTGTAGGCTCTCCCGTTCCCTTCCTAAACCTCATGATCCCTTCCAATAAGATTTAAGCAACGTGGTTCATGCCATATATTCAAATATAACTTTACAGACAAGTAATCAAACTTTCCCTTCTAGTAAAATTTAAACAACGTAAGTGATCTTTCTTTACCCCTTTTTCAAACAGTAATTCAAAATAATCTAACCAGATTTCCCCTTCTTAGTAAAGTTAAGCAGCGTAGATCAGATATTACTTTACACAGGAATCAATTTCTATCTTAAGATAATTCCAACCGACTTCCGCTTCTAATAGAATTTAAATAACTTAGTTCATTCCACATGTATTTTACCCTCATCCCCCACTTGTCTGATATTTACACTATCAAATTTATACTACCATTTGTTTAAAATATAACTCAGAGCAATTTGTAGCATAAATCATTCCACATATTCCAATAATACTTTCAGTAAGAGTCAGTTAACCTTCTATTTTAAGGTAGTCGCTTCTAACAAAGTTTAAACAACATAAATCATTCCGCATTCTTTTTACAGTTATCTTAAGATAATCCCAAGCGGCTTCCTATTCTAATAAGCTTTAAACAACATAAATTTTGCCCTCTTCCCTTGCTTGTCTGGTATTTACCTCAAATAACGTAGTTCATTCCACATGCATTTTACCCTCATCTCTTGCTTGTCTAATATTTACCACTATCAAATTTATACTAGCGTTTATTTGAAATGTAACTCAAAACTATTACAACCAACTTTCCCTTCAAATAAAAGTTAAATAGCATGGATCATATTCAAATAATACTTTCAGCAGGAGTCAGTTAACCTTCTATTTTAAAATAGTCCCATCTAACAAAGTTTAAACAACATAAATCATTCCGCATTCTTTTAACCACTATCAAATTTATGCTAACGTTACTTTAGAATCTAGCTCAAAGTAGTTTCACCCAGCTTTCCCTTCTGATAAAAATTAGTCCACTTTTTCTACCGGAGAGAGGTCTCAAACCCCCATTCAGTCCTCAACTTTAGGAAGTCTTTTGAAGTATCTAAATTCTCGATCTGCGTTCTTCTGCTTCTCCGAGGGAGGAGGGGCTACCCCCTCCATCTTGCAGCCGCATGGCCAGCCGTTTGCTTTCTCCTTCCGCTTGTCTCTCCTCTCTTCCAAGCGCATCAGGAAGTCCCGCCTTCAGAATCCTACAATAGAAATCTTGAGCCTCTGAAACAGAGTTAAGACGAAATCTTTGATTCTCAAATGTAACCGTGATGCCGGCAGGGGCCTCCCATCTGTATCGAATCTGTTGACTCCTAAGCTCTTTAGTTAAAAAGGTGTAGTCCCTTCTTGCTTTCAACATCTGGGAAGGTATATTTTTGAAGACAATCACGTCCTGGTCATCAACTCGGAGACTGTTATTATGAAACTTTTGCACAATCGCGTTTCTAGATTCTTTTGTAGAGAAATGTATAATTATATCCCTCGGGAGCTGTCGCTGTTCCGCTATCAATGAGTTCTGGCGATAGATTTTCCGAATCTGCCAATCAAAGTTAAGTCCCGGGCTTCCCAGCGCATGGCTAAAGGCTTCAGCAAAGGTCTGTTTCAAATTCTCTTGCTCCTTTTCACGGAATCCTCTGACTCTTATTGAAAATGCCTTCCTATCAAAATTTAGCATCATAAGCTGTTCTTCGTTATTTCTAATTTTTTCTTGTAAAATTTGAATGTTGGTAGTCAAATCAAAATTAGCCTTCTCCAGACTTTCCAATTTGTTCTCTATTTCAGCAGAGTAATCCGACAGGGCAGACACGGCTGCAAACGTATTCGCCTTCATTTGATTAACTTTAGATTTTAGATCATCATAAAGTTGCAATACAAATTCCTTAAGTTCTTGCTTAAAGGCATCAAAGATTTTAAAGAGATATTCCTGTGTTAAAACTTCTCCAGTAGAGGGCGTAGGAGACAAAGGCTGTATTTCCAAAAAAGATTCTTTAAATTCTTTAGACACATTTGTAGCAAGACGCTTCTTTGATCTGGGTGCCATAATAAATAAACAAGTAAGCAGCGCTTCGCTCCCCTCTATTTCCAAAGAAAAGGAGTTTATTTTGTTAAGGAGCGGTCTGCAGGAAGATAAGCCCGGCTAAGTACATCCAGTAATCATCCACGGAGAGAAATCGCCATTTTGAAGTCTATTTAAACAAAGAAGTCTTTAAGACGAATGGTGCTGGTATTTAAGATAGTAATAAAAGCATAAATCTCACAGGGGTGGTACCCTCCCGTATCAAATCTAGCTTGAAAAAAAACTTTGTTTTGTCCTGGGGGGGGCTAGCCTGTCTGGGGCTGCCAAAAAAAAAAAAAGGCAGCTGAGAAGAACTGGCCGGAGATAAAAGCTCCGCTTCGGCTGGATCTAATCTCTTCCACAGCCAAAAAAAGAAAAAGGCTGTGGCTTACGAATAGACCCTAGTCTACGGAGCTACCCTCCCTGCCCCTTTCTTAGCCAAAAAGGGGTGCTATCTATGATTTTATTTAGATATACAGACCAGATCTCTGAGGAGCTCGGTGGAGCCCTCCTCGGCAACAGGCCACGCCCCCAGGAAGTCCGGTTTTCAAACTTTTGACCACTGCCGTATCCCTGTGGGTACTTAATAAAAATTCAGGCACTTGGCAACTGACTCATATTTATGACAGTTCTAGTGTCCTGGAGTCACCTTTAGCGATCTTCTGACAAACAAAGTCAATGAGGAACCCAGACTCACTTAACAACCATGTGGCTAATTTAACAATCACAGTGATTCACTTAACAACTGTAGCAGAGAAGAAAGTTTGTAAAATTGACTCCCTTAATAAGTGTCTTATTTAGCAATTGAAAATTTGGGCTCAAAAGGTTGTAAATGTTATTTATTTTACTATTTATTTATTTATTTCGTCAATCAAGTATAAGATAACATAAAAAGGTAAAGGTAAAGGTTCCCCTTGCACATATGTGCTAGTCGTTCCTGACTCTAGGGGGCAGTGCTCATCTCCGTTTCAAAGCTGAAGAGCCAGCGCTGTCCGAAGACGTCTCCATGGTCATGTGGCCAGCATGACTAAACACTGAAGGTGCACAGAGGGCTGTTACCTTCCTAACAAAGGTGGTCCCTATTTTTCTACTTGCATTTTTTACATATGCTTTCGAACTGCTAGGTTAGCAGAACCTGGGACAAGTAACCGGAGCTCACTCCGTTATGCAGTGCTAGGGATTCGAACGGCCGAACTGCCGACCTTTGTGATTGACAAGGTCAGCGTCTTAGCCACTGAGCCACCATATCCCTGATTAGATAACATATACATGATTTTGAATCCATGAAATGGATACGAATGAAAGGGAACATTAGGACAGGGATGGTAGGCATGTTGGTATGCTTATGCATTACCTCTATTTACCTGTATGCAAATTTTACAGGTATTAAACCAGTTTCCCCTATTTAAAATCAACATATACCATGCAGCAGCTTATTTCTTCATTGTGGCAGTCATTGGCTATGGCCCAATGCATCCAATGCGGTACCTGTTTTGCAAAATTTGGATGAATGCTTTGCAGATAATCCTTCACTTGCAACTTGTTCATTTAGTGACCATTCAAAATTATAACAGTGAAAAAGTGGCCTGCTGTATGACCATTTTTCACACTTACAACCACTGCAGCATCTCCAAGATTATGTGATCAAAATTCAGAGAGTTGGCCGCTGACTCATGTTTATGACGGTTGCAGTGTCCCAGGGTCCCACGATCCCCTTTTGTGACCTGCTGATGAGCAAAGTGAAAGGGCAAGCCAGATTCACTTAACAACCATGGTGCCAACGGAACAACTGCAGTGATTCACTTAACAACCGTGGCAAGAAAGGATGTAAAATGGGGCAAAATTAACAAATGTCTCACTTAGTCATAGATATGTTGGGCTCAGTTATAGTCATACGTTGAGGATATTCTGAATTGGTTTCATATTAGAAGCAGAGTTCAGAAGATTTATTCTTTTTTTGCTCTAGGTTTTCTCGGCTTCTGTGTTATAACTTTAACACAAATTGCTAGAACTGAATACTTGTTTCCCTGGCATTAATCTTTTGTATGAGTTTTTAAAGGAAAGGACAGGGCAAAATCCAGGTTATCTGGTCTGATTCTACAAGGCTGACACTTCATTGAAAATCTTTCTGACTATAGTTCACAAAGGCAGAACATTTGGTGGCAGCTAAATTTAGGCTGTGCCAATCAAATGTCCATTAGCTTTAACCAATATTCTACAAAGAAGCAGGAAACTGTTGTTCTAGGGTTTTGAGGGGGACCAGTATTATCTGTCAGGGTTCCAAATAGCATCCAAAAGTAAATCAGAATCCAAGGTAAAGTATTGCTCTAAGTTCCAATTTATTAAGAGAGCCAGGTTGGCACATCTGGGAAAACCTGGATCGGAAAGCTTCCCGGTTTTCTCACCCAGTTGAAAGTTCAAGATCTTGCCCCCACACCCACAAATCCATCACATGATCCAATCTTCCAATGCCATGCTGGCAGCTCCACCCATCCAGTTCCCAGTCAGGTGCAGAGGTGCAGAGACAAAGGATGATCTTGGCTTTCCAGAAGGAATTTTGTTATGGCTACATCGCATCTCACTCCATACAATCCCCCCTCCCCTTTTCCCACAATAGAGAATGCATAGTAGAATAATAGAAAGTGTGGCACGCCAAAGATCCAAAGGAAAAGATGGCTGCAGGCCTGACGTTGTCATCTGTGCACATTGTGGCATTCTGATTTTTTTTTAAATCATTCACATTTCTTCTTTAGTTTTTAGAGTTCTCAATTACCTCTTTTTGATGGAAAACAGAAATAATATATTAGGTGCTCTCAGTTGTTCCATTTTTACTTTTTAAATACATACTGCGGGATCTTGATGCTTTCTGAGCCTGGTTGTTTTCTTGCAGGCATTTCATTATTAAACTAAGTAAAATCATCAGTGATGACGTTGCCTAGTTTGGTAATTTATTTATTTATTTGATTTGATTTGTCAATCGTTTACAAGATAATAGATATAAGAATAAACAGGAGTACGAATGAAATGCATATGAATAAATGGGGACAGTAGGACAGGGATGGTAGGCACGATGGTGCGCTTATGCACGCCCCTTACAGACCTCTTAGGAATGGGGTGAGTTCGACAGTAGACAGTTTAAGGTTAAAGTTTTGGGGATTTGAGAATGTAACAACAGAGTCAGATAGTGCATTCCAGGCGTTGACCACTCTGTTGCTGAAGTCATTTTTTCTGCAATCAAGTTTGGAGTGGTTTACATTGAGTTTGTATCTGTTGTGTGCTCTTGTATTATTGAGGTTGAAACTGAAGTAATCATTGACTGCTAGGATGTTGTATAAGTATAATCTTTATTGTTGTTGTACTTAAATACAACGAAATTGGTTATTTCGGATGCTTTGGTGTACTATGCTTAAGTCTGACCATTGGCGGCGTAGTTCTAGGTTGTCCAAGTCCAAAATTTAAAGCCTGGTAGCATAGGATATTCTGTTGCGAGCAGAGGAGCGGAGGACTCTTCTTGTGAAATGCTTCTGGACTTGCTCGATTATATTAATGTCTGATATACAGTGTGGATTCCAGGCAGATGAGCTGTATTCGAGAATTGGTCTGGCAAATGTTTTGTATGCCCTAGTTAGCAATACGATATTACCAGAGGAGAAGTTTCGTAAGATTAGATTAACAACTCTTAATGCCTTTTTTGGCGATGCTGTTACAGTGAGCTCTAATTTTGTATGTTGTATGTTGTACAAAATACAGCATTAAGCATTGTTTTTATTTTTCATACTAATGTTGCTGCTTCTTACGGGGAGATCCAGCAACCCAGCGTGTGTAGACTGTTTAGCCATGATAAGTTCACATAGCCCAGGGTGTACTCTGAGTAGATTAGTCTACATTGCACCCCAGTTTGAAATATCTGCAAGAAAACAACCAAGCTTAGATTGTACCAAGGCCCCACAGTCATCGTCATCGTCCTCCTCCCCCTCCCGTCTAGCATGAATGACATTCACATAACATTGAGTAATGAATATCTACTAGGAAACCACCAAACACAGAAGGCACCAAGGACCCCACAATCCACCCTGAGCTACAAATATTCTCTTCTATTGGTATTTTCATTTTGGGGAATAAATCTCTCTCTTTGGGATGAAAAAGGTAGAATTTCTATATGGATTCAATCATTTCTAGGCCTTGAGCAAACAATGCAGGAAAAGAGATTTGGAAGGGATTTATATGAGTTTAAATTATGAATGTCATCTCACTATGGGCATCCTGATTTCGTATTGCAAATTATGCCCCATGTATAATACAAATCATGTGTGCAACAACTTCCAGATAGGTCTAATGCGATTATGGTTTCTTAAAGATACTTGGAAGAATCCAATATATATAATAGCAAAAGATTTTGTGCACTGGTCATCAAAATAAACCCATTAGATAAATCTTGGTACAAGCTTAAATAATGTCTGAGCTTGCAGAAAATTATAAACTGAGTGAATTAATTACTTTTCAGATTCACACAGAAGGAAATTGCCAAGAACCCGAAAAGGGCTGAATTTACAACATGACCCTAGAAACCAAGATTAGAACTAACCAAGCTTCACATATGGTGCACAGCCTGCCAATTGAGGTTTCTCTTCAGGTCAGCCATAAGCTTTCCGCTTCTCTGTTATAGGCCAGTTGGATATCTAATTCAGAATAACAGAGTCGGAAGGGATCTCAAAGGTCTTCTAGTCCAGCCCTCTGCTCAAGCAGGAGACCCTTTACCCATTATGACAAACATGGCACATGTGCCAGAGGTGGCACGCAGAGCCCTCTCTGTGGACACGTGAGCCATTGCCAGCTGATCATCTGGTTTTTGGCAGCTGGTATTTATGGGCAATGGAGCACCAGAAAATGCCCTGAAAATACCCTCCCAAATAGCAAAAACCAGGCCTCTTTTTTGGGGCTGTTTTTGGGACATTTTTTGGCCAAAAATGGCCTGAAAATGTATTGAAAATGGCCTGAAAACAGCCCAAAATTGGCCTGAAAATGGCCCTAAAAATAGCCAAAAAAACAGGCATGTCATGCTGGCCAGCTAATCTTCGGGTTTCCGGTGCTCTGGTGTGCATGCACGGGCATTCCAGTTTGGCCACTCGTTGCCGAAAAGGTTCGCCATCACTGCCCTATACCATTCCAGACAAGTGATTGTTCAATCTCTTCTTAAAAGCATCCAGTGATGGAGCACCCAGAACTGAAGGCCAGCATTTCCTCTGATTGATTGTTTGTAGAGATTCTCAGTCATCCAGGCCATGGCCACTTGGAGGTTTATCTGTGTCCTCAGGAACCAGGAGCACCACTCAGGTGATCCTGAGGACACAGATAAACCTCCAAGAGCTTCAACCACCCTCTAAAAGGATGCTAATGACCAGCTGTCTGCAAGGAATATAAATCCTTCCAGTCTCCCACTATCCTAGCAGAGCTGAAGAAGCTTCTTGGATGAGAAGTGACATGTCTTCAAAAGAAAAAAAAAGTCGAGTTGTCTCCTGAAAAAGCACCTTTGGGGCCTCTGGTTGATTGTCCTCACTGTTAGGAAATTTCTCCTTAGTTCTAGGTTGCTTCTCTCCTTTATGAGTTTCCATCCATTGCTTCTTGTCTTGCCTCTTGGTGCTTTCGAAAATAGATTAACCTCCCTCTTCTTTGCGGCAACCCCCCAAATATTGGAAGACTGCTATCAAGTCACCCCAAGTCCTTCTTTTCACTAGACTATTCCTTTCTAGATTTCAACTCCTTCCTTTTAAAACATTTTATTAAGTAGAAAAATAACAGGAAAACCAAATGTAAAAAACCCCGAAAATTGATAAGTAAATAGCCCTGAATGCTAGTCCTCATTTATTAGCAAATTCCTTAAAGTAGGTTCTATGTGACCCTCTTGAGACCAGAGATGGGTTCTTACTGATTCAGCTAAACTGGGGATGGAATGCCAGCCTGGGTCACAGAACTGGCAGCGACCCAGGCTGGCCACACCCCCGAACTGTTTCCCTGATTGCTGCAGCCGCCATCTTTTTTTGTTCTGCGCATACACCAAACAATTTCCATTGAACTGAGCATGCGCATGCAGCATGCATCTAGCACACACAGGAGCGAACTGGCAGTAATGCCGGCTGAAATCCACCCTGGCTTGAGACCCCCTTTTTCTTAGAATGTGAGACTGAAGGACTAAATCATTTGAAAGACCCTGGGATCTCTCTTATGCTGGAAGTCAACAAAGGATGCAGTCTGGAATTCTGGTTTTGGAGTGTCGTGGAACCAGAAATGCTTTCATTCTAGTTTTTTTAAATATAAATGTTATTAAAAGTTTTAAGAAGGAACAAAACTAGAATAGAAATGCTGCTGTAGATATAAAGGAAAACAAAGAAAAGAGAGAAAGAAAACTACAGCAAGATAAAAAGAAATAGAAAGAAGTTTTTATAGCATGTTGTTGGAAAAAATGTCCATCTGGGTTCAGTTGCAGTGGGGAGAAAGACACTGGAAATATGGAGGATATTTGTGGGCAGGACCACATGGTTTGAGGTCCTGGGAAATCAAGCACATGGGAGAGAGGGAGAGAGAGAGAGGGGGGGGAGGGAGAGGGAGAGAGAGCTTCTCTTGGGCCCCGCCTTGGAGCTTCCTGTTTCTGTTTGAGGGCAGGTATACTGATTGGTTGTCAGACTCCCATGGCACAATGCAGGGCTAACTTTGTAGGTTGTCTTGAGTCCCAGGCTTGGTTGAATCTTTCTGGGTGATGAGGTAATGAAGCTAATCCTATCACTGTGATGGCAAACCTATGGCACACATACCACAGGTGGCACATGGGGCCATTTATAAGGGCATGCGAGGCGTTGCCCTGTCAGCTGGCCAGCACGCATGTGCATGCTGGGGTCGTGTGCATATCATTATGGGTGTGACATGCCCACACATGACCCCCCTCCGCTCCCTCCACTTTTGGCACATGAGTCAAAAAAGGTTCGCCATCACTGTCTATCATGTCCTTTTTAATATTTCTTAGAATATTGCATTCTTTTAGGAGATGGGTGGGTGCTAACTTTTTTACAGTTCCCCCCTTTTTGCCAAACTATGTTAGTGGAGCACATGTTTTATTGGCAAAAGATTAAAAATTGATCAGATCAGGGAGACTTGATGGGTGCTTTAACTTTTCTGATAGATGTAGTAGAAAAGGATTATTTCAGTGACTCTCAAAAGGAGAGCTTTCAACCATGCAGGTCTAGCAGCCAGGGCAAAAGTTCTGAAAAGAAATTTGCAGTATCCAATTTTCCATGCAAATTATTTTTAGACACTAGATATTACTTTCTGTGAGCTTCCAGTCAGGTTTCAAGCAAGCACAAATCACAAAATTCTTCACAGCCATGGTTTTCCTTCAAATTACAGGCTGTCCTTTTCCAAGAGATGGTTACTGAACCTGCCTTAGCTCCTACTTTAGTGCATCCAGGATTTGTGAGTCCAAATTAAGGTTAGCCATTGTGCAATCCAGGCTATTTAGTATTTTTAAAATTATACACAATGAGCCCTAGGACTCCTACTCATCAGACCACCAGTGGAACATATCCTGCTTTACTGGGCAACTGGGCAGCATCATTTGTGAGTCACAGCCAGGGCTTGGGTTTTGAAGATCTCTTTTCTGCTATCTTTTCAAGTGAGGGAATTGCCTGAGGAGAATTGCCCCTTCCCCATGGAATTAGCAGGGAGATATGACTGCTTGGGCCTTAATGCCACAGAGCAAAAACCAACCTAGGAGAAGCTTTGTGTGGAGATAGGTGAAAGGGATAACCTCAGTCTAATTCTGAATAGTGTCTCTCTGTGTTTGTTTGCTTGTGTATGCAGCTACTTTTACAATACAGGCAATACAGACATTCTGGACAAGTTTCCCTCCCACTAGACAGAAATCTAAGGTGTTCAGAACTTGCTGTGTCAACCACTCCCAAATGCCATCCCTACATGAATCCATTTAACTGATCACTTACAATTGTGAATGAAGCAAAGAAAGAAAACCTTACAATGAATTTCCACCCTCCCCCATAGCTTTTCCAGCTATCTTCTGGGGATTGAAAAGACTCTTTTGGTCTTTACTTGTCCATCTCAGTGTCAGGGTTCCAAATAGCATCCAAAGGTAAATCAGAGTCCAAGGCAAAGGATTCCTCAAAGTTCCAATTTATTAAGAGAGCCATGTTGGCACATCTGGGAAAACCTGAATCTGAAAGCTTCCCAGTTTTCCCCACCCAGTTGAAAGTTCAAGATCCTGCCCTCACACCCATAAGTCCAACCCATGGTCCAATCTTCCACTGCCACACTGGTAGCTTCCGCCCATCCAGTTCCAGTCAGGTGCAGAGGTGCAAAGACAAAGAATGACCTTGGCTTTCTAGAAAGAATTTTGTTATGGCTACATATAATCTAACTCCATAAAATCCCCCCTCCCATTTTCCCACAATAGAAAATGCATAGTAGAATAATAGAAAGTATGGCAGGCCTGAGGTCCAAAATAAAAGATTGATTGCAAGTCTGCCAGATGGCATTAGACTTGGTAGTAAGACTGGTCAGTCAGGCTTGGGAAGGTCTGCTCCACTTTGGTTGCTATGATGACTTTCTAGTGGAGGGCTGGATCCAGACCAAATTCCTGGCTCAATGAGTGGAAGGTTTCCTCTGGAGGCAGCATCTGGATCCATGTGCTCTGCTTCCACAGGTTGCAGAGTCATCTGTACAGTGCTGGAAGACATGAGAATAAGGCCCCTCCCCTTTTGTGGCGATCCTCCCAGGAAAGGCATTGTAAGAGGATTAGAGATTGGGTGTGTGTGGAGTGGGGTGAGGTAGATAGCTTGCAGTCAGGGTTTCAGGGGAGGAAACACATCAGTACTGCAATTATTAAGCAGATAAATCAGTTTCAACAAAATGGGGACATCACAGATGAAGGGAAAAAAAACTGGGTTCACATGCTTCAGAAAAAGGATGGACAAATATTTCCATCTCAGTAGAGAATTGGCATCCATTAAACATCACAAAAGAGCAATATTAAAAAAACTATTTGTGGGTTACATACAATAAATGTAAGAACGATTTGTTTTCTGTAAAGGTAAAGGTATCCCCTTGTACATATGTTCTAGTCATTCCTGACTTTAGGGGGCGGTGCTCATCCATTTCAAAGCCGAAGAGACAGCACTGTCCAAAGACGTCTCCGTGGTCATGTGGCCGGCATGACTAAATGCCGAAGGTGCCCGGAGCGCTGTTACCTTTCCACCAAAGGTGGTCCCTATTTTTCTACTTGCATTTTTATGTGTTTTTGAACTGCTTGGTTGGCAGAAGCTGGGACAAGTAATTTTTGTGTGTGCCGAACTGGCAGTAATACCAGTAACAACCCACCCCTGACTTGTACCCTAGTCTTTAAAATCTTCTGAATCAATACGTTTATTTGAATCCAAATGGTTTTTTTTCTTTACTTTTTTCGTACGTCCCCAATATGTAAATGTGGTTATTCTTTAAATGGCTGTTTGGAGTCTGTAGCATCTTAGAAATGCAACTGTCACCTAACACCATGGCAAAAGAGCTATATGATGTATTGACAGTATTTAAAATAATGATACCCAGTCGCAGCTTCCCAAGTGAATTTATTGAAATAACAAATAGCTCAGTGTGCTATTTGTGAGCTGGCAGATGCTTCATTCTGATATCTGCTCTAGCCTGTTTATTTCAGCTTTGCTGCTCACTCACAATCCCAATAGACCAGAGATGGGGAGTGGGGGGAGAACCACAAACTGTTCTATAGCAGATTCTGATTTTTTTCCCTTTAGTAAAGCAGACAGTTAACTCCATTGTGTGAGCAATGTCTTTCTGACTCAAAAACACATTATAGAGATGCATTCTCCACGTTATCAAGTTGGGTTGGAGCTGATAAATACTACTACTTATCAGTTATGAACTAAAACAGCCAACGAACAAGATAAAACAGGGTGTTTGCCTGCAGAATTTGGTATGTATTTGCACAGGGGTGTAAAATATTTTTTTCTGCTTTGGCTGAGCAGTTCTCATTTATGAAAAAAGAAAAGTGTCAGATGTTATAATTGTGAACACTGGGGTTTGTTTCCCTCCATTTGGAGAATATCCATGGAGATTCTCAGTCATCCAGGTTATGATTATCCCAAAACAGAATGGTGGAGAATGGAAGGATTTATATACCTTGCAATGCCCAGATGACTTTAAGGAATATAAATCCTTCCATTCTCCACCTTTCAGTCAAGACTGAAGAAACTTCTTGGATGCTTATCTGCATCCAAAATGAGCAATGTGGGGACTCCTGGGAAGAGCGGGGTGGGCAGGGCCATCCAGGAATGGGATTTGGGGATTCTCTGAACTGCACAGAATCTTAGCTAGAGGTTCTCCTGAACCCCTGCGAACTCCCAGCAGCCCACGCCTGGGTGGAACTAGAATTCATAGTCTCCCAATTTCTAAAAAGAAATGATTACATTATCTTTCTTTGGCATCCTTCTACTGCTTTGGAAAGGGCATATACCCTTGCAAAGCTATGTCATTTTCTGAGAACGCCTATGGGCCCTAATGAGGCTCACAGACATTCTTGAAAACAAAGATGACGGCAGAAATTGACGTTTTCAACTTCCCACAGAGGATCTTCTAGCTAGAAAGTCAGTTGGGGGAGAGAATATGGCAAGGATCAAAAGCACAGCTCTGGTAACTTCTATTTGTGCACTTTTAGTGTAAGATAACATTGCCTCTTCATTTGCAGAACATTGGTGAAATCTGTTGAATTAAATTAATAATTCAGCCTTTTTTTTCTCTTATATCGGCATGCCGAGTGCAGCTCATGTTCTATTCCCCTTTTCTCTGCTGATGGCAATTCATCACAACTTGACATGTTCTGTTGGGATTTTAGTTGAAGGGTGCGGAAATGAAATGAGCATATTTTTATACCATCTCACATTCTAACCCCAATATATAGATATGATTATCACCCTCAGAATTAGATAGCAGTTAACTTTTCCTAATATGAAAACTGGTGGGAAACAGAAAAGCTTCATTACAGCACAGAGTTATCCTGCCTGCCAGTATTTCCACTTCTGGCAACAGGAGAATTGTTGTCCACAAGAGTGATGAACGATGAAGTATTAGTGAAGAAGTTCACTTATGAAGAACAGTTGCAGGAATTAGGTATCTCTAGTCTAGTGCACGCGGGACGCAGTGGCTCAGTGGTTAAGACACTTACTTGTCGATCAGAATGTTCAGCAGTTTGGTGGTTCAAATCCCTAGCACCGCATAATGGGGTGACCTCCCATTACTTCTCCCAGCTTCTGCCAACCTAGCGGCTCAAAATCATGTAAACATGCAAGTAGAAAAATAGGAATCACCTTTGGTGGAAAGGTAACAGTGTTCTGTGCAGCTTCGGTATTTAGTCATGGCAGCCACATGACCATGGAGATGTCTTTAGACAGTGCTGACTCTTCAGCTTTGAAACGGAGATGAGCACTGCCCCCTAGAGTCGGGAATGACTAGCACATATGTGCAAGAGGAACCTTTATCTTAGTCTAGTGGAAAGAAGGACTAGAGGTGACAAGATACCAGTGTTCAAATATTTGAGGGGCTGCCATAAAGAAAAGGGAGGTTAACCTATTTTCTAAAGCACTAGAAGACAAGATAAGAAACAATGGATGGCAAATAATCAAAGAGAGAAGCAACATAGAAGTTAAGAGAAATTTCTTAACAGTGAAAATGCACACATATAACAAAGATGATTATGGGATGGAGCCTAAAACATACGAAGAATGGTTGCAGGAACAATATGTCTAGTCTAATGAAAAGAAGGACTAGGGGTGACATGATAGCAGTGTTCCAATATTTGAGGGGTTGCCACAAATAAGAGGGAGGTCAACCTATTTTCTAAAGCACCAGAAGACAAGACAAGAAACAATGGGTAGAAACTAATCAAGGAGAAAAGCAACTTAGAATTAAGGAGAAATTTCCTGACATTGAGAACAATTAGTCAGTGGAACAGCTTGCCTCAGAAGGTGTGGGTGCCCCATCACTAGAGGTTTTTAAGAAGAGATTGGACAGCCACTTGTCTGGAATGGTATAGTATCTCCTGCTTGGGCATGGGGTTGGACTAGAAGACCTCCAAAGTCCCTTCCAATTATGATATTCTGTTTTTATTGGGAGAATCCCTTTGGGGTAGTGGTTAAGGCATCAGCTATAAACCAGGAGACCATGAGCTCTAGTCCCATGTTGAGCAGAAAGTAAGCTGGTTAACTTGAGTCAGTGATTCTTTCTCAGCCTTAGACAAGAGGCAAGACAAATCTTCTTAAAATCATGCCAAGAAAATTGCAGGAATTAGTCCAGGCAGTTTCCAAAAATTAGACATCATTGAACAGAAAGAAATAAAAGTCTGATATATTGAGGTTCCATCCTGTTGACCTATCATGGTCTATCTTCTATAAATTGGTTTCACCCAGCACATTCCTTAGGTTTGGCGGAGGTCATGGGTATAATCTTCCTGAAAAAAGAAATGTCAAAAGTTACATTCGCCAGACCATCCCACAGGACGAAGTGTTTTTCCTACCTTCCAATTCTGAGTTAGCTTGGGATATGCCTAGAAAACCTCAGTAATGAAAAATAGTTGACATGGAGCCCAGTGCATTCTCTTCCTGTTCAGTCAGCAGTTACTTGCCTGAGAAACAAGCAAGAGCTTAATCCACTTCAGCTGAAGTGCCAACCTGTCTTGATTTATGCCCTATGGAACAGTTATAAGCACATTGACTTAATTGGGCTGGAAGTAGGGGTGAAATCCAGCAGGTTCTGACAGGTTCTGGAGAACCGGTAGTGGAAATTTTGAGTAGTTCAGAGAACCGGAAAATGCCACCTCTGGCTGGCCCCAGAGTGGAGTGGGAATGGAGATTTTGCAGTATCCTCAGAGGTGGAGTTCGACCAGTTCAGACCGGTTTGGACCAGTTTGGCTGAGTAGGTAGTAACTTTGCTGGCCATGCCCCTGAACCGATTCTATCTTGTTTTTTGCTTCAGTGCATGCGCAGAAGCAATTTTTTTACTACTGTGCATGCACGCATCAAGCACATCAAGCATGCAAACCACGTCCCTGAGTGAACCGGAAGTAACAGTACCTGGTACCCATCCCTGAGTATCTTTCCCCTGCTCTGCCCGCCAAGCCACATCCACCCAAGCCACACACCCCACCCAAGCCATGCCCACAGAACTGATAGTACAAAATTTTGAATTTCAGCACTGGCTGTGCAAGTGCATTCTCCTCTCGTTCCCTCTAAAGTTCAGGGAAATGTTTAACTGTATAATGCTGAAGGATGGAGCAATGGAAGAATTGCTTGCAGCTTTCTGCAGAACCATTTGTAATTGCCAGAAGGACATGTAGAACTCTGATGTGATTATGGATTGAGGCACTAGCTGGGAACAGGCACCATTTCTTGAGCTATTACTCTTATCTATATAAAGAAGTTAATGAATCCAGCTGCATCAGTTATCTGTGTGTGCTTCTGGATTTGAATTTCTGCAACAAACTTGTCAGAGTTTGTTGCAGAAATTCAAATCCAGAAGCACACACAGATAACTGATGCAGCTGGATTCATTAACTTCTTTATATAGATAAGAATAGGTAAATAAATGTACAATACCAACAGGTGGTTCTTCCAAGTAAAGGAGAGTTACAGGCAAACACAAGAAGTTACTTTCATTTCAGCAGACAAGCCCAGACAGACTGCTTGTTTTCTTTTCAGAGCAGCAGACTGCTTAAGTTTCTGTTTCAATTCTCTGCACAGACTCAGATCTGTTTATGCTCACATTGGCTGACTTAGTTGCTATGCCTATTCATTGGCTGACCTTGTTCCCATGTCTCTTCCAGTCATGAATATTCTAACAGAACTTATATCCTATTTTATTTTTGTTTGCAATTTAGGCAGGTACGTATAGGAGTAGTGGACCACCCATCCAATGTTATTTTCCATGCAAATGTCCAGTAAGATAGTTGGGGATAAGAAATTATGCTCATTGGAACATGGAAAAGGGGTTAGAAAGACAATCCAACAGCTTACATAGTACATAGATATAAACTGGTCCTAAATAAAAAAATAATTCAGTTGCTGAAGTTCAGGTAATCTTTTCAACCTCCTGCTTTTTGTCTCAAGAAATCTTGCTAAAGAAAACTTTCTGAAAAATCTTGTTTGGAAATAGAAACAGTTTCAGCTGTGAAAAAGCCAAAAAGTTGAAATTGAAGGACTGGGAGGGTTACTCTGGCTCACTGGTAGCCTTTAAAAAAAATCTTTAAATTCTTTAAATAGGCAGGCAATGAAAACAATAAATAAGCAAACCCTGGTTTCTTATCAGGTATCATTTGATAAGATAATACTGTAGGCTGGGAGCTCAGTGGCTATATGGTTAGGATGATGGATTGGAGGTTAACAAGCCTGCACTGGAGACCTGAGTGCTGCTGCATGGTGGGGGTGAGTCCCGTCATCTATTCCAGCTCCTTGGTGGGAACCAGAGGTGGTATTCAGCAGGTTCTGACCAGTTTTGGAGAACCAGTGGTGGAAATTTTGAGATGTTCGGAGAACCAGCAAATACCACCTCTGTCTGGCGCCACCCACATCCATTCTCTGCCTCTCGAGTCCCAGCTGATTGGGAGGGAATGAGGATTTTGCAGTATCCTTCCCCTGGAGTGGGGTGGGAATGGAGATTTTACAGTATCCTTCCCCTGGAGTGGGGATGGAATGTGGATTCTGTAGTATCTTTCCCCTGGAGTAGGGAGGGAATGAGGATTTTGCAGTATCCTTCCCCTGGAGTGGGGTGGGGATTTTGCAGTATCCTTCATCTGGAGTGGGGAGGGAATGGGGATCTTGCAATATCCTTCCCCTGCCATGCCCACCAAACCATGCCTACAGAACTGGTAGTAAAAATTTGAATGCCACCACTGATTTCACTGGCTAATCCTTTCAACCAGAAGTACCTCCAACAAGAAAGGGATGGCAGGAACCATAGACTGATATTGGTGCAATATTGCAGAATTTTGGGGATGTATTTTAATTGCCAGAAATGTTCTATCTCCCTTCATTGCCCATAATCACACAATTGTAAGAGTGTTGGAGCATCCTTTTGGTTTTCAAAGAGGTGCATTTCGTTAGAAACCTACAATGTCAAGATGGAGGGATTTGAGAAGTTGACAGAATGACAGCTATGTAATGAAAACTTTTTATTTATTCTAGTTCTTTTATTTAGTTCCAACCATGTCATGTTTAAAAGGGATACAGTGGCTCAGAGACTAAGACACTGAGCTTGTCGATCAGAAAGGTCGTCAGTTCAAATCCCTAGCACCATGTTCCCAATCTAGTGAAAATTAAGGGGTCAGAAAGGGCCTTGAATGTGTTAAGGGCCCCATTTCCTTGCTAGGTTTACATGTATGGAGGTTCAGCGGTTTGAATCCCCATAACCTCCGCATAACGGAGTGAGCTCCCATTATTTGTCCTAGCTTCTGCCAAGCTAGCAGATCGAAAGCATGTAAAAATGCAAGTAGAAAAATAGGAACCACCTTTGGTGGGAAGGTAACAGCGTTCCGTGCGCCTTTGGCGTTTAGTCATGACGGCCACATGACCACAGAGAAATCTTTGGACAGCGCTGGCTCTTTGGCTTTGAAATGGAGATGAGCACTGCCCCCTAGAGTCAGGAATGACAAGCACATATGTGTGAGGGGAACCTTTACCTTTATGTCATTTTTAGTGCAATTCTAACTTATCTGCCCCACTGGAAGTAGTTTAATGAGAATCTCAGCATTTATGGATTTATCTTAAAAGTCCCTAGCAGTAGTTTTTCCATCATTGCCCTCCAACTCAGTTTATTCTGTCTTCCGTTTTTGGATTAGAGACCACGTAGCCCTGGAGGTTTAATGGCTTGAAAGAACTCGTGTTCAATTTGCAGTTTTTGCTCAAGAGAGAACCGTCTTGCACTTGACAACGGCATCCATGGACCAAAAGAATCCAGCCTGCCCTTCTGTAGCCTGAAATCCTCGTCAAGATTTATTTATAAATTGTGAAAAGAGAGGAGGTTGCACTAAAAATAATTAAATGTGTCAGAATGTAAATAAAACTACTGCAAGGTCACACAGAGAGTGCTTGGTAAGAACATCCGAAGACTGAAAAAGTGATGGAAAAGATGCTTGCTCATTAACAAGACAGTATAAAAATATGTCACTACTTCATTAATGTTCTAATGATTGCAGTTGGTTCACACATATTGAGCATCTCTGAATCTGTGATTATAAATCAAAGATAGTTCAGAATATGCATACATTCATATAGATTTGTCAACAACCTTTCACCTTTCCTGTCTCTTCCTAGACCACCATGCATTTGCACAATAGTGGGATTCAAATAATTTAACAACCGGTTCTCAGCCCTAATGACAAGATGGGCAGGCATGGCCAACTCAATGTCATGTTGATGGGCCTTAGCTGTTACAGTGTAATCAGGGTTAACCGGAGAGGCAGTTTCTGTAAGCAGAGCAATAAAGATGAGGCTAGAAACAACACCAGAATGTTTCCTTCCTGCCTTCCTTACAGGATTAGCCCTGTAAAGTGGGAAAAAACAAAAGAAGATTTCTTCCAACAACCGGTTCTCCGAACTGCTTAGAAAGTTAACAACTGGTTCTCTTGAATAGGTTCAAACCAGCTGAATCCCACCACTGCATTTGCCATAGTTTCTACGCATGATGCATTTTAGTTCACATGTTTTGTAAGCAGAGGCTAATCCAGAAATCTGAGCAGGAATCCTGGTCTTCAATTTGCCTTGAACTTGAAATCTGGAATATGCTCCTATTTTCAAGCTGTGTAAGAATTTTGGGCAGCATACCAAATAATGGAATTGGAAGGAACCTTGGAGTTCTTCTAGTCCAACCCCCTGCCCAAGCAGGAGACCCTATACCATTCTGAACATGTGGCTGTCCAATCTCTTCTTAAAAATCTCCAGTGATGGAGCACCCACAACTTCTGAATAGAAATTTACACATCTGGAGGGCACATATTGAAGATGGTTAATTTAGATGCTGACAAGATAAATAATCTAAAAAGTTTTATGATTAAACTGAAACACTCCTTTGATACTTTCAGGGTTCATCTTATGCTCCAGCTAACATTCTATTGTGACAAATATAGAAAAGTAAAGAAAGAGATCTTCCCAATGTAATGATAATTAAGGTGTTAGAAAAAGGCCTTGAATGTGTTAAGGGCCCAATTTCTTTGTTAGGTTTACATGTATGGCAGCTCAGCAGTTCGAATCTCTAGCACCGTGTAACAGAGTGAGCGCCCGTTACTTGTCCCAGTTTCTGCCAACCTAGCAGTTTGACAGCACGTTAAAAATGCAAGTAGAAAAATTGGAACCACCTTTGGTGGGAAGGTAACCACTGTTCCCTCTAAGGTGCGCAGCTGCGTGGCCGCGCACGTGGCAAGAACCCCCCGTGCAGCAGTTTCTAACTGCTGCGCAGAGATTTCTACCAAAGCAAACATGGGGAAGTCCTTTGCAGGTGGCTATGTCCGCAAAGGACCTCCCCAGACTTGTTTTGATGAGCCGCCATGGGCGGGGGCACCAGCGGGAGCTTTGCCGGCTTCACTGGCAAAGAAGGAGAAGAAGCAAGAGGACTGGCGGCTTTGCAATGCAACCCCCTGGTCCCGCCGGCCGTGGATTTGATTTGGCGTAAGCGGGGGCCGAACACATGCTGCGCCGACTTTGCGCCGCGTCTAGACTTCCTGGGAGGAGCCTGCTGGTGGTGGCAGCAAAAAATCAGCTGCCTCCGAATTCCTGGCTACGTACCTGTTTAGAGGATCTTCCATCTGACGTCTTATCAGGTTTTCTTATCCTTCAGGCAAGAAGGAAAGAAGAAACTGTTTTGCTGGCAAATTCTCTCCGATTTTTGCAGCTTTGTGCTTGCAAGGAAAGGGGGGCTAGCCCAAGGCAGAACGGCTGTCCGTGCTGGGAACTTCAAACTGCCTTGTGCAGGACAAAGTAGGTCTCCCCCACTCTGCTCGAAGTTTTGTTTGATTTAATCTTATCACGAGCTGAATCCGTTTACTGCGTGGACAATAATTGTTTATCAACATTTTAGCTTCTTTTCTTTTTCTCCTCCGAAAAATTATTTACTTAGAGGCTTTTAAAATGGCGCCGAGCAGGCTGGTTTCTCCGGTAATAACGAACACTTTTTGCTAATCCTCACAAGAATTCAAAACAAAAGAGATTGCTTATCATATGTTTTGGTTTCGCAATAGAAGAATTTTACTCCTTCATTAACCTTGCTTATCTGGAAGTTAAATGGTGATGAATCTGCTGAACGGTCTTGTTACAATGTTTACTCACTGAAAGTTTTGCCAAGCCTTAAACTTCAAAATAAAAGCCTCTTTACTTAAAGCTGCATATTCAGGCAATAGAGTTTTATTAACTGCAGGCAGATAAATTTTGAAATGGCCTCAAAACCAAATATTAACTTGAAGTCGTCACCCTCTACTTCCAGGGGCACATCCTCAGTGCCTGGCACAAAGCTGCAGCCTCCGCTTCCTACGCCCCCTGCTGGGGATGTGTTAACGAAAGAATTTTTCCTGAGTAATCTAAGCGAGGCTCTTAATGCACAGACAATTAAAATGGAAGATAAATTTAGAGATAATAGAGAGGAGAGAAAAGAGGAAATAAAAGAAATGAAAGAAGAAATTAAAAGTGAAATAAAAGGACTTAAACAGGAGCTGTATGAGAAATTTGAGGCTCAGGTTGATAAAATTAGAGACGACATGCTGAATCTTGTAACTGTATTAACAGAACATATTTCTGGAGTGGAAGATACTCTAGAGGTTCTTAATGATGCCAATGCTAACTTGACATTGAAAACAGAGGTGGTGGAACAAAAAGTGGAAAATGCTGAAAAAGAAATTATTATGATACAGTACCGACAAATGGAGTTCGCATTAAGAGTAAGGGGGCTGCGTGAGGAGAAACAGGAGAACCTGAAACAGATCCTATCGGAAGCTTTTGACCACCTGATGGGAAGACCAGGGACCAACCAAGACTGGCAAATTGACAAAGCTTACCGCGTTAACTCCTGGCTGGCAAAGCAGAAGCAGCTTCCTCGAGACATCGTTATATATTTTACTACAAGAGAGCTTAGAAATATGGTACTGCAAGCGTCTTATAACACTAAGCTTCAAATTGGCGGTCAAGACCTGGCTGTTTTGAAAGAGATACCACCTCAAATGTTAAGAGCCAGGAGAGACTACGCTTTTTTGGTCGAAGAACTCAGAAATCGTCAGATACAGTATAGATGGGATGCACCATTTGGCATCATATTTACATTTGATAAGCAAAGGTACCGCCTCAACTCTGTATGGAAAGCCCGAGATTTTTATTATAATATATTGAAGGCCGGACACCCTGCACCATCTGGACCTAGAGAAAGACCACAAGAAGGACAGGATAGACAGCAAACTACACAACCACCAGACAAGATGGAGCATCTCTCTTCTCTAGAAGTGCAAGGTGCTATGGAACCAAGACCTAGCCGCATGACTACTAGACGTATGGAGAAACAAGCTAAAAAGCAACAGCATCAACAATCATCGGCCATCGATCAAGGAACTACAATAACAAATCTGGAAGCAGTGGGAGGAGCTAGACCTAAGGTTAAACAGGCCGTGCAGGAAGCTCTAAAAATGCTTCAACTAACCAAAGATGACAACTAAGATTTTAACATGGAATGTCAACGGACTGAACTCTCCACAGAAGAGGAAGAAAATATTTCATTATCTCAAACAGTTTAAGAACGATGTAATTTGTTTGCAAGAAACTCATATCAAGTCAACTGATCAAAAATATTTGATCAACTCAAAACTTGGTCAACATTTTGCAGCTTCTGCTATGGAAAAGAAGAATGGTATAGTTGTATACTTAAGAAAAGATATGAAAGCTGAATTAATAGAAGCAGATCCCTTCGGAAGATATATTGCTTTAGACTTAATCTTAGAAGGGAAAAAGACATTACTTTTGGGAATTTATGCTCCAAATCAACAGCAAGATAAATTCTATAGAAATCTTCATGCTAAATTAGTACAGTGGGACTATAGTTCCTGTATACTATTGGGTGACTGGAATGGAGTGATAGACACTAAGAGAGATAAGAAGATTTCCCGCCTAAATACCAAGATGCGAGCAAAGTTACCCAAATCTTTCTTTGACATTATGGATGATTTTGAATTGAGAGATATTTGGCGAGAAAGAAATGCAGAGGAATATGACTTCACTTTCTTCTCGGACAGGCATCAATCCCTCTCAAGGATTGATTTTATTCTAACCACTAATGATTTGCTTTCTAGGGTCAAGAAAACAAAGATTGCAGCTAGGGTCCTTTCGGACCATAACCCAGTTTGGATGGAGTTGGGAAGGGTAGTGCAGGCAAGAAGGTCTTGGAGATTGAATGAAAACTTATTTAGATATGAAAAGTATATTAATGATTGTAAAAAATTATTATCTGAATATTTTGTTTTGAATATGAATAAGGGTACATCTATGGAATTTGTATGGGACGCAAGCAAAGCGTATATGAGAGGAGTTTTGATGAATATAAATAAAACACATAGAAATAAGCAAGGGTTAAAACGAACAGAACTGGAAGAGGAAAAGAGCTGGAGTTAACAATGAACCCAGACGATACAAAGGTTAAGGAAGCTATTAACATATTAAAATCTCAATTTGACATGTTGATCTCTGACCAGGTAGCTACTAATTTATTATATGCAAAACACAATACTTTTTGTAATGCAAACAAACCTGGCAGATGGTTAGCTTATCAGATTAGGAAAAAAAGGAAAACTCGAAATATATCTAAACTGATTTATAGAGGGAAGGAGGTGTTTCAACAGGAAGAGATTCAAAAGGCTTTCTGGGAATTTTTTACAGAACTGTATAAAGGGGATAAAATTAATGGTTTAGACATAGACAAATATTTAGACAAAGAGAAAATACCTTCAGTTAGAGAAGAACACAGGCAAAAATTGAATCAACCAATAACCTCGGGGGAAATCCTACAGGTAATTAAGCAATTAAAGTCAGGGAAAGCACCAGGTACAGATGGCTTGACAGCGGTTTACTATAAAAACTTACAGTTAGAAATGGTAGAACCTCTTAGAGAATTATTTAATATGATTCAAACGGAAGGTAAAGTCCCTCCATCTTGGAAGACAGCACTTATATCTTTGATACCCAAAGAAGATCAAGATACTACTCAACCCAAAAATTATAGACCTATTTCATTACTGAATGTAGATTATAAAATTTTTACTAAAATATTAGCAAATAGGTTAATGTTGGTCATTCAACAATTGATACATACGGACCAAACAGGTTTTATACAAGGGAGACAGATGAAAAGTAATGTTAGATTAATTATTAATGCATTAGAATATTTGGGAAAGAACAACCAGATCCCTGCTGCGTTTATATTTTTGGATGCTGAGAAGGCCTTTGATCGAGTTAACTGGCAATTTCTGCTGAAGATACTGCAAAAAATGCAGATAGGAGATAATTTTTTACAGTCAATTAAAGCAATATACCAACAGCAAACAGCACAAATCATAGTCAATGGAAGTTTAACAGACTCTTTTCAAATTGGAAAAGGTACAAGACAGGGCTGTCCTTTGTCCCCATTATTGTTTATTATAACTTTGGAAGTATTGTTGAATAAAATACGGGGCTTGGATGGTTTAAAAGGGATCAAGATTAGGCAGCAAGAATATAGAGTCCGCGCTTTTGCGGATGATTTGGTCATAATATTGGAACAACCGCAGGAATCCAGTATGGTTTTAATGAATACGATTAATCAATATGGTCAAGTGTCGGGCTTTAAAATAAACTTAGGAAAAACCAAAATATTAGCTATAAATATGAATATTAAACAAAAGGAAGAATTAGGAGTGATGCTAGGATGTGAGGTAGTTAAAAAAGTCAAATATCTTGGAGTTAACATTTTAACTTCAAATGGGAAATTATATAAGCATAATTATGAACCACTTTGGCATAGCATACAGACAGAGATGAAAAAATGGGAGAAATTGCACTTATCTTTGCTGGGTAGGATAGCGGCAGTGAAAATGAACATTTTACCAAAATTTTTATTTCTTTTCCAAATGTTACCTATACTTAAAAAAGATGCGAACCTTTTAGAATGGCAGAAGGGTATCAACAAATTTGTGTGGGCAGGAAAGAAGCCGAGGGTAAAGATGAAAATAATGCAAGATGTACGTGAGAGAGGAGGATTGAAACTACCTAATTTAAAACTATATTATGATGCAGTGGCATTATCTGTAATTAGTGATTGGACTCATTTAACCAATGATAGAATATTGAATATTGAGGGACACGATCTGGTATTCGGTTGGCATGCTTACCTGTTATTCAACAAAAAATTGGATAAGAATTTTAAAAGTCATATTTTAAGAAATGCTTTATTGCGGGTTTGGAAGAAATACCAATATAAATTAAATGACAAGATACCCATGTGGGCAATTCCTAGACACGCAATTGAAAATATGAATACAGCACAAAAACAGGACAGAATTACTTACAGACAGCTTCTTACCTCGGAAAGGGGGGTATTACAATTAAAATCTTTAGAGGTATTAAAAGAGGAGAAGGTAGTTCAAACATGGTTCCAGTATGGGCAATTACAGGCTAGGTGGAAAATAGACCAAAAAATTGGTTTTATCCAAGTTGAGGATAATCTGTTTAAACAAATAAGAGATCAAAGCTTAATGCATATAAAGAGGATATATAATGTATTAATACAGATGGATTCGGAAACAGAATTAGTTAAAGATTGTATGATAAAATGGGCTCAAAATATTGAAGAACCAATAATGTTGGATACATGGGAAAGAATCTGGGTAAGAAATATGAAATTTACACAAGCTCAAAATATGAGAGAAAATTTTTACAAGATGTTCTATAGATGGCATTTAGATCCTAAAAAGTTGGCTTCTATGTATCCGAATGTACAGCCTAAATGTTGGAGGTGTGGTTCTCTCGACGCTACATATTATCATATATGGTGGACCTGCCAAAAGGTTAAGGCATTTTGGATAAAAATATGGTGGGTCATGCAAAATGTTTTTAAAAGAAGGATAAAGTTTATTCCTCAGTTATTTTTACTAGGTATATGTACTGACTTTACAGTGGTAGAGACCAATTTGATTCTGCACCTGATAACTGCAGCAAGACTGTTGGTGGCGCAATATTGGAAGAAGGAAGACTTGCCTACAATCCAAGAATGGACATTGAAAGTAACAAACTTAGCCGAAATGGCTAAAATATCGGCATATCTCAAAGATCATTCAAATGAGATATATAAACGAGACTGGAAAAAATGGATTGACTATATACAAAATAAATACGGGACTAAGAAATTCCAGTTAGCCTATGCTTAAGATCAGAAATGATTTAAACTGTTAAAAGTCAGTTCAGTAAGAAGAAGCTAAGGTCAATCTAGAATGTCATTAATTTCTTTATTTCTTTTTTCTCAATAGATTTTAGACTGTGTTAGTTAAAAATCCATACCGTGTACGGGTTCTGGGAAGTCGGGGGGGGGGGGGGAAGGAGGAGGGGGGGGGGGGGGGGTGGAGGGAGGGAGGGGTACACACAACAAAAAAAAATTGTACTTCAATGTCTTAATGATTGACAAATGATGACATATTTGTGTTTTTTTTTAAAGAAAAATAAAAAAGTTCTGTTTAAAAAAAAAAAGATAAATAATCTAAAAAGTTTTATGATTAAACTGAAACACTCCTTTGATACTTTCAGGGTTCATCTTATGCTCCAGCTAACATTCTATTGTGACAAATATAGAAAAGTAAAGAAAGAGATCTTCCCAATGTAATGATAATTAAGGTGTTAGAAAAAGGCCTTGAATGTGTTAAGGGCCCAATTTCTTTGTTAGGTTTACATGTATGGCAGCTCAGCAGTTCGAATCTCTAGCACCGTGTAACAGAGTGAGCGCCCGTTACTTGTCCCAGTTTCTGCCAACCTAGCAGTTTGACAGCACGTTAAAAATGCAAGTAGAAAAATTGGAACCACCTTTGGTGGGAAGGTAACCACTGTTCCCTCTAAGGTGCGCAGCTGCGCGGCCGCGCACGTGGCAAGAACCCCCCGCGCAGCAGTTTCTAACTGCTGCGCAGAGATTTCTACCAAAGCAAACGTGGGGAAGTCCTTTGCAGGTGGCTATGTCCGCAAAGGACCTCCCCAGACTTGTTTTGATGAGCCGCCATGGGCGGGGGCACCAGCGGGAGCTTTGCCGGCTTCACTGGCAAAGAAGGAGAAGAAGCAAGAGGACTGGCGGCTTTGCAATGCAACCCCCTGGTCCCGCCGGCCGTGGATTTGATTTGGCGTAAGCGGGGGCCGAACACATGCTGCGCCGACTTTGCGCCGCGTCTTTGCTGTGAGGCGGAGTAATTCAACACCCCCCCCCAAAGAACGTGTCTCTGTGTGTGTGTGTGTGTGTGTGTGTGATTCCGCTTGATGAGATGGTGGTAGAAAAAGTATACAAATTGCGAATTGGATCAAAATTGGTGGCCAAAGGAGTGGAGGGAAGAAAGGAAGGAAGGAAGGAAGCCCTGCCCCCTGTGAAAAAAACTGAAGATGGAGCAGTGAATGAATAAACCATAAAAGCAACAAACAGTTAATGCGTAAGTAAGCTGAGGAGCAAGTTCTCAACTAAGGAAGCAATATAAGAAAGAAATATAAAAAGCTCAATATGCCAAAACACTTATTTTAGTCTTCATTTAATTACTTGTATTGTAGTCTGATGTAACATCTTTTTAAAGTTAACGTTAGTTAGAAAAGATAGGGTACAAAACTTAAATAATAAAAAAAATTCTACATTCATTTTGAAAAATAAATGCAATACTTGATTAATTTCATATCTTTATTTAAAATAGTTTTGGCATGGCATATGATTTTATTGACTCAGTTGGAAATGATGTGGATGTTGTATCTGATTCTGAGGTATATATATTCTTAAGTAACATAACATATAGCATATTGTCCAAACTTGCTAGACTATTTAATTGATCTTACTACTTTAAAGGGGGAGAGTTTCATGATAAATTATTTTATTACATTTATGTTGCATTTATATATTATATTTATTACATTTATATTCCACATTATATATTTGTATTGTTATTTTAGTGTTTATTGTCAATTTTGATAGATATTATATTGATATATCAATACTGATTTTAATCATACTAAATAACCATTACTGCTATTATTTATCAGCATTAAATATTTACAGTTTTTAATATTGAGTTAGTCATATTTTAGAATAATAGCATTATCTTTTAATAGGATAATTGGCAAAATCTAATTCAAATGTGATGGGTTGCATTCCAAAGGAATGTGAGAGGACAGGTTGCCTGCAAAATGCCAGGACCCAGGCTGTTGGTGCCATGTCTCTCTCTATTTGTATTTGTATTTTGTATTTATTGCACATTTATAGGCCGCCCTTTTCCCTGAGGGGACTCAGGGCGGCTTACAATAAAAGGGGAAAGGGAGTGTAGGACAAATACAGAAAGAAATGTGAACAAAAGTAAATTAAACAGTAAAACACAACATTCACTCGACATTCGGGAGGGGCGAAAGTAAACTTATCCCCAGGCCTGACGGGCTAGCCAGGTCTTGAGGGCTGTGCGGAAGGCCTGGACGGTGGTGAGGGTACGGATCTCCACGGGGAGATTATTCCATAGCGTCGGAGCCGCAACAGAGAAGGCTCTCCTCCGAGTAGTCGCCAGTCGGCACTGACTGGCGGATGGAATACGGAGGAGGCCAACTCTATGCGATCTGATGGGACGCAGGGAGGTAATTGGCAGAAGGCGGTCTCTCAGATAGCCAGATCCACTACCATGGAGCGCTTTATAGGTGGTGAGTAGGACCTTGAAGTGCACCCGGAGATCGACAGGTAGCCAGTGCAGCTCACGGAGGATCGGTGTTATGTGGGCGAACCGTGGTGCGCCCACGATCACTCGCGCGGCCGCATTCTGGACTAGCTGAAGTCTCTGGGTGCTCTTCAAGGGCAGCCCCATGTAGAGCACATTGCAGTATTCCAGCCTGGAGATCACAAGGGCTCGAGTGACTGTTGTGAGGGCCTCCCGATTCAGGTAGGGCCGCAACTGGCGCACCAGGCGAACCTGGGCAAATGCCCCCCTGGTCACAGCTGAAAGATGGTGGTCAAAAGTCAGCTGTGGGTCCAGGAGGACTCCCAAGTTGCGGGCCCTTTCTGAGGGGTGTAAATTTTGTCCCCCCAGCCTGAGTGATGGTACGTTGGTCAAATTTTTGGGAGGAAAACACAACAGCCACTCGGTCTTGTCTGGGTTGAGTATCAGCTTGTTTGCTCTCATCCAGTCTTTAACGGCCTCAAGACCCCGGTTCATCACGTCCACCGCTTCATTGAGTTGGCACGGGGCGGACAGATACAACTGTGTATCGTCCGCATATTGGTGGTATTTTATCCCGTGCCTCCAAATGATCTCGCCCAGTGGTTTCATGTATATGTTAAATAGTAGGGGGGATAGGACCGACCCCTGTGGCACCCCATAAGTTAGGGGCCTCAGGGACGATCTCTGCCCCCCCACCAACACCGACTGCGACCTGTCCGAGAGATAGGAGGAGAACCACTGCAAAACAGTGCCGCCCACCCCTATCTCCCGCAGTCGTCGCAGAAGGATACCATGGTCGATGGTATCGAAAGCCACTGAGAGGTCAAGGAGAACTAGGATGGAAGCATAGCCTCCATCCCTAGCTCTCCAGAGATCATCGGTCAATGCGACCAAAGCGGTTTCTGTGCTGTAACCGGGCCTGAAGCCAGACTGGAAGGGGTCAAGATAGTTAGCTTCCTCCAAGGTACGCTGAAGCTGGAGACTAGCCAGTCTAACAATCTAAAAGCTGAGCAGAGAGCCTTTTTTTTTTCAGGGTGAGCGGAAAAGTATAGTGTTTGAGTGGCACTTTTCATGCCTGGCATTCATCAGGCTGAAACCTTGCTAGCAATCAATTGGTGCTTGACGCTTGGAATGTTGCGCAAATGTCCAGCAGACGTGACAGCAGTTCAAACTGTTGCTCTCTTAGGTGCTCAGGCATGAAACTGTGCAGCTCAAACACTATACTTTTCCGCTCACACTGAAAAAAAATTAGAGGGAACATTGAAGGTAACAGCGTTCCATGCGCCTTTGGCGTTTAGTCATGACGGCCACATGACCATGGAGACATCTTTGGATAGCGCTGGCTCTTCAGCTTTGAAATGGAGATGAGCACTGCCCCCTAGAGTCGGAAATGACACATATGTGTAAGGGGAACTTTTACCTTTACCTTACATGTATGGCAACAATTTTACTCCGTAACCCACCCACCCATACACATACAGAGTTTAATGTTTCTATGATTGTCCAGAGTCACTTGTTGAGATGGGCAGGTATAAAAATGCAATGCAATGCAATCAATAATAAAAATGCCTTTAAAAAGCATATTTTATAATGCAGTATTGCAGACTAACTCTGCTGACTGCCAGGAGTTCGATCCTGACTGGCTCAAGGTTGACTCATCCTTCCATCCTTCCGAGGTCAGTAAAATAAGGACCCAAATTGTTGGGGGGAAATGTGCTGACTTAGAGAGGACTGTAAAGCACTATGAAGCGCAATAGAAGTCTAAGTGCTCTTGCTATATTTACCTTTCCTAACTTGGTGCTTGCCTGATAGATTACAGCTTGATTTCCATGCTACTCACAAAATGGGCCTGCTAATTGGTAGTTTGTCAGCCCTCTAAGGTAAAGCAGACAAGAAACACAAGTAATTCCATTGTATTGTAAGAATACATTACCAGAATCTTGCAAATCTGAATGTATAAACTTGTTGCTGCCACTTTTAACTACTTGATCCATTATGGTGGGTCCTTCCTAAGTTTCTGTAACAGACCACTAAATGATTGTTGGCTCCTGCCTCTTATCAGTTTTTTTCATAAGCAGCATCTTTTTCCCTCAACTACAAGGTCATCTACACATTATAAAATCAGGAGGACTGGTCCAATACATCTGGAGGACTTTCAGGAAATGTTGATGCCAAATGTTGTGCATGTATTCTTTCCCAATAATGAACACAGGAGTTTTCTCCTGACATAGGAGATGACCAGGCTGAGCCTGAGGGAGGGGTCAAAT